>NW_006779357.1:461887-530355 GCF_000442215.2 Lipotes vexillifer | reverse complement strand
ATGCCAGAGGGATAAGCAGAAGCATGTAGTGGCTCTTAAAGATTGTAGTTGGAAGTGGCATTATGCCACTTACATTGTCCAAAGCAAATTAGATGGCCAAGGCCAACATCAATGGCGCAAGGAAGTATTCTCTGCCTCTAGTTGGGGGAGCTATAAAGTCCTATGGCAAAGGACATGAATGTAAGGAAAGGAAACAGATTGAGAGCAATGATTCAGTCTACCACATGGGGCTTCAGGGAGACCATAAAGTACCTAAAATTGTTTTTTAAAATGTTGTTATCATATAGGGCCAGTTTTCTAGGGAGCAAATTCTTACTGTGCATCAGATTCTTAAGGAGGGAATGGAATTCCACCCATTTGCATTTGAGAACCACTTAACTGTAGGGCCTTTTGTTATTCATTTGTTTATTCATTTCACTACGTTAATGTGCCCCACTTAATGACCCAGGACTTATCTGAGTATATTCTAATTTTCAGGCGATAGGGGAGTTGGTTACTTTCCATCAGGCTATGTAGTTTGAGAGCCCACTTGCTTTGGCAGAGCTCTATTCAGCACCTTGTAATCCTTCATTGCCCAAAACTTAGTTTACACTTTGCCCATAGTGATATGTTAGTGAATTCCTTATGGAAACAACATAGCTGGCATGGGGACACTGAAACAAGAAAGACCTAGTTTCAAATTCTAGACCTGCCATTCATTACCTGTGTGATCTCAGGCAAGTAAATTAAATCCTATGCATCTTAGTTTCTTTACCTGTAACATGGGACTAACCATTCCCATGCTACAAGGTCATTGTGAGGATTAAATACCACAAAGTGTGTATAGTATGTGTCACATGTTAGGCACTCAACAATGCTAGTGTTTCTTATTCCCAAGGTTGCCTATATTACATTGATATTTTTATCTTTGCTTTACAATATAAATAGTATCTCCCTGTCCTGTGAGATATTAATGAAGAAATTTCTGCATCATATTCTTTCTTATTCTTTGACTCTTGAGAACCGCAATTAGCTGTTCCCTTCTATCATCAGATTCCAAACCCAGGACTAAGCTTCCTTATACTTGCCATTTCCATGAATTTCTTTTCAACCTTTTTCTCCTGGTATGAATGTTATGGAAGTGAAGTAGCATCTTGTTTTTCCGGAGGGGACTGCGGAAGCAAAAAGGAAATTGAACTTTGTCTTCCTAGCCACCTTTGACCTTTGACATAACAGAGACGGGGGAGGTGAAAAATTATTCTTAGCAAGTAAAGTACTTTTTGACACAGTAGATTAAGCAATAATGGAAAAAGTTCTGAGATGTTGTTTTTCACAAATTACCACCGTTAACCTCCAAATTACATCAACCAAGACAATTTTTTGTTCTTTGAACTCTGACACAGATTGGGTGAGTCCTCATAGGGAGTGAGAAAAACAGTTCTCTAAATTAGTAGGGATTGGTCTATTTTGAATCCATTTCAGCTAGTAAAACTGATGTTAACTTTGAAAATTCTATCTGGGTCTAAAATGAAGTACTCCAGTATCTAAGTATTTAATTATCTTTTAAAAATTCTCTCAGCTTCAAGTTAACAGGTTTTATATTTAGCACAAAATGACATTGCAGTTCCAGGATGGCAGCTCTGTAATTAATGAATAATAACTTTTATGATATGTGCTATCTATCTGTCTATTCTAGAAATATTACTGATGTTATAGATAACAGTCAATTCCTAGCTTGGCCAATGAGAATAAAAATGTCAGGTTAAAAATCTTAAATGCTTTTATATTTTATTCATTAAATTCTGGTGAGAATGGCAATTAACAAATACAAAATAAGGGAAGAAAACAGATTATAAATTGTAGTAAATGTTCTGGAGGAGATAAACTGGTGATAAAGTATATACACTATCCAAAGGGACTGAAAAGGGTATTCTTTAAAAGAGTATCAATACATTTTACAATTGATGTGAGGTAATTTAGTTAAATACTATACAGTGGGAAATTAAATACTGCTTATCAAGTTCATTGTTCTATTAGAGTTGTAGCTTTTTTGGCTGGGGAGGGGCCATAAAGGTTGATGGTATTCAGTACAATACCCCAAATCTTTTTATTCCATTATGGATTTGCTACTAATTTGTGAGGCTTTAAAGGGTAGAAGTAAGCTATTTTAAGGGCTTTTATTTAGAAAAGGCTAAGTAACCAATTGTGGTGATAATTTCTTTTTCATTAAATGTAGTCGGCTCAGTAGCCAACACACTGAATTGTCACCTTTAAATATGTTGGTTAGATGTTATTGCCTCTCTTCTTCCCAATAATTCTAGTTCTACCCAAGATGAGTTCTTAAAAAAATAAAACCTTCTAAGATAAATCTCCCTTAGGATTTCAATGGAAATGAACTCTAGAAACACTTAGAAATATAAACACCACAGTAAAAGCTAAATAACTAACTCTCTCAGGAGGTGATTGAGCTGGCTTGTAACAGAAGGCAAATAATGGGTATCCTCTAGGATTCCTGGACTCTTTAAAGTCAGTTATATTATCCCTATTTTGCAGATGTTGATAATGAAACACAGAAGGGATAAGTGGTGTTCTGTTCTAAGTCATACAACTAGTGAGTGTCAAAGCCAGGATTAAAACTCAGAACATTCGATTCTAAGCTTTCATCTATTGTGTGGATTGTTGAGTCCAAGGAGACAAAGATGGTTGGGTCAGAAAGTAACTCAAAACTTCTTGTGTATTCTTGCCTTCAATTTGCAAATGCTCTTCTCTTTATATCTGCATACTGTCCTATCACCAACAAATGGCCATTGTTGATAATCACTGGGTAAATTGTTCCTCTATTGAGAGTTCTGCTCTAAATTGAAAAATACGTCTCTGAATGTACTTTAAATATTTGAATTTCCCCTTTGTATGTGGTCAGCATAGCAAACTTGCGTTTTTAGAACCTGATAAAGTGATATCTTAGGTTTTCTTGTTTCTCTTTTGTTCCTAAAGGTTTTTTTTTTTTTTTTATTTATTTATTTATTTATTTATTTATGGCTGTGTTGGGTCTTCATCTCTGTGCATGGGCTTTCTCTAGTTGTGGCAAGTGGGGGTCACTCCTCATCGCGGTGCGCAGGCCTCTCACTATCGCGGCCTCTGTTGTTGCGGAGCACAGGCTCCAGACGCACAGGCTCAGTAATTGTGGCTCACGGGCCTAGTTGCTCCATGGCATGTGGGATCTTCCCAGACCAGGGCTCGAACCCGTGTCGTCTGCATTGGCAGGCAGATTCTCAACCACTGCGCCACCAGGGAAGCCCCTAAAGGTTTTTTTTTTAAATTGTATAACCCTCCCCACTCTCATAGCATCCCATCCTATATACCCACCCACGCATCTAATTTGTGAGACCACTACACAAAAAGAAAGAATGGAAATGACTGGGGTGTTCTATTAAACTGATATATTTGCAGATCTTTGAATAATTTCCTTGCAGCCTTCTACTTCTAAGACTGAAGCATGAGGTTTCTTGACCTACGGAAGGGAAAAAAAAGAGAGAAAGACACATGCAAGTAATATTAGGAATGAAAATAGTAAGTAATGATAGATAAAACAAAGATTTGAAAAAATCAGAAGAGAATATTATGGAGCAAGTTTAAAGTTGAAAACAAATGAAATGGACATATTAATAGAATATAAAATTTATCAAAATTATCTCAGGAAAAATTAGAAAACCTTCATCAACCAATATGCTTAAATATATTAAATTAGTAGTAAAAATTAAGCACCCCCCTCCAAAAAAAGACTCCAGATCCAGGTGATTGAATGATTTTACTGGCAAATTTCCCATAACTTTCAAGGATAATACAATCCAAATTGCATTAACCATTTCAGAAAATGGGAAAAAGAAAGAAAACCACTCAACTCACTTTATGAGACTAGTATAGCCTTGTTCATAAAACCAGGAAAGGATAGAAGCAGAAAAGAAAAGCATAGTCCAATCTCACTTATGAACATGGGTGAAATGTCTGAAACAAAAATCATTAGACAATTATTGTTTGGGTCCAAACCCTAAGGGTGATGTTTAATTCCTCATTTCTCCCCTCATATCCCACATCTAATGAATCAGTTGGAAAGTTCTATTGACTCAGCCTCAGTTAAACAAATCCCAAATCTGTTTTATTTTCTCTCTCTACTATCATGACCACAGGCCAAGCCATGTCTCACTGCAGTGGTCTCCTTACTCATCTTTCCACTCTTATCCTAACTATAATACATTGTCCTTTATAAACATAAATCAGATCATGTCATTCCTGGATCAAAACCCTGTAAAGATTTTCTATGATGTATAGAATAAAATTCAAACCGTTCACCATGATCTAAAAGCCCCTGTATGATCTGGCCTCCACCTACCTCTCATCTTCTACCAGCCTCCTCCTGGCTCACTCCACTCTAGCTATGCTGACCTTCTTCCCATTATTTGAAAAGACGAAGCTCCTTTCCCACTCACAGGTTTTACATTTTCTCTTCCCCCTGCCTGGAATACTCTTCCTCTAGCTATTTGCACAGTCATCTCATTCTTATCATTCAAGCCTCTGTTCAGAAATCACCTCCACAGAGAGGTCTTCCCCAACCTATCTTGCCATTCTTCATTCTCCCTCCCTCCTCCCCTCCCTCTGTATCCCCTTAACTGTGTTCATTTTTTCTTCATGTCACCTGTCAGTATCTAAAATTATCATTTTCAAATCTTTAAGAAGTTAATTGTCTTTCTCTCTCACTAGAATGTATGCTAAGGAGGGCAAGGATTTATTTTCTTATTTTCTGCTGTATTCCTAACACCTAGAAGAGGTCCTGGTAGGCATTAAAAATATATTGAATGAGTAAATCTAGTGCATAATTCATTTCACAGATGAGAAAACTGAAGCCCAAGGAGGTAATATGACTTGTTCAAGGTCACTTGTCCATCCTGGAATGGAATACTATCCCTTGAGTCACAGTCCAGTGTGCTTTCTACTCTACCACATATCTCTGTCTACCTCTAGCCGCATAATTCTAGTTTTAAAAGACAATCCTGTCCTTTCCCTGGTGGACTAGTGTAAGTATTATTTTGTGAAAAATGTTTATAAAGCACGCTGCAGGCAAATTAGTATGACCATGAAACTTAGATATGGATACTGTATTACTTTGTCACTTTCCAGTAGTGGCTAGGTTTCATTTCAGGAGTGCCTTCCTTTCAGAAACAGTGAAAATACTTACTTTCTATGTGTGTGTCTATTAGTAAATATGATAAAGTATGTTAGGGCCAAGCATGCTGGGCTAATGAAATTAACTTATCCCAAATAAGTCTTGAGCCCACTGGCCCAGATTAAAGCCCCATTATTCACCAGTATGCAAAAAGTTTAACAGCTTAAAAAAAAAACAGAAAAGTTCACAGAATGAGGGTGTGTACACATATATGCATGTGTGGTACAGTTTCATTTGTTTATTATGCAAGTACCATGTACCTGTGACTGTGCCAATGGAGATATGAAAGAAGTGTCAGACATAATCCTTATAATCAGAAATCTTCCAGTATAGGATCTTGAAAGAACTAGAAAATTATTCTGATACATTATTTAAGCAATGGGGGATAGTAAGAGTAAGACTGTATCTATCAGGCCAGTGCGATTCAGAATAAGAAAAAAAGCACTATGAGATAGGGTTTATCTGTATAAGCAACACAGAGGCTACGTCTTGTAAGACTATGTGTGGCCTTTCTTTTTGCTTTTCGTGGCAAGGCTCACAGTGTATCGATATATCATTTAAAATCGTTTATTTTGTGTGCATTCAGGCTGAAAGCCATCGACCAGAGGAGACAGAGTTTTCTAGGGTTTTAAAATAATTCTTAGAAGATAATAAGGTCTGGTAGTTGCCTTTGATTTTTCTAGGCAGAAGCACAGTGTTCAAGTACCCTTTGTCTCCCTTCAGAAGTGGGAGTATGGATGTTGTCCTGCCACTGTGGAATATTTCACAAGGTTTCATCAAAGTTTCAGAATATCAGTTTCTTCATCGTTTATCACTTCAGGCCTCTGAACAAAGTGGAAGGGATATGTTCTGTTTTGTTTGCTCTGGGCAGCCGATGTCTTTGGATTGTCTGTTTCCTGAAAACTGCCACTAGAGAGAGGCTGATTAACTGCGTTTGATTTCTGGATAGAATTTTAAACAGCGTTAAGGGATTCTCACGGAAACTGCTCAGCCCTTTCAGGCATAATCCTACAAACCACAACACCAAGTAATGCCCATTAAAGCTAATGGACACCCTGTCTGGTGAGAGCAGTTCAACCAATGGAGCAGTCTGAGATGGTGACTACAGAGATTATTCAAAACATTGCAAATGCCATCCATGTCTGCAGGAAATTAGGCTTTTAGACCAGCTGCAAAATAGAGCCTTCCATTTGCAACAGGCAAAACACTAACCACATTTCTTCTTTAAAAATGTATTAGGGAAGAAATTATGTACTAGAATATTAGTTTTGTTATAATACGAACTATAGGGACTTTAAAAATAGATTTTGGCTACTGGGAGTAGATATTTTGTTCACAGTGATAAATTTTCTGCATTTATTTATTTCAGAGCATTTCCTTGAGCAGTGTGTGCAGGTAAATAAAAAATGCTGTTGAATTTATTATAAATGTGACAGAAGGACCAGAGCAGTGTTTCTCAAAATATGGACTGCCTGCCATAGAATCACCTGGAGAGCCTATGGTAAATGCAGATCCCTAGGCCCTATATCAGACTTGCTGAATCGGACTTTGAAGCTAAGGCCTAGAGATCTTCATTAAAAACAAAAACATATACAAAATAGACCAGATGTTTCTGATATACTCTAAAGTTTGGTAGCACTGGAAGTTGAAATTGGAGAGTAATTACTTAGGGGCAAAGTTTGTCACAGAGGGATCTGCAGAAGGATAGTGTGCATAGGGAGTGCTAGCCAAATTTGACAGCTTTTTATCTCATTTGCATCTCATTGTTGTTTATAAGAATGAAAATGCTAAGTGTCCAATAAAAGTGGGCTAGATATATTGTGGCATGCCCCTACAATACTATACAACCATTTAATATGATTTTATAGAATGATATATAAATGCATGGAAAGATATTCATTCCATATTGTTAATTGAAAAAAGCAAGTCACAAAATATTATGTACATTGCAGTTGATTTCAAAGATAGTATATAGTTATAGTCAAGGAAAAGTATCTGGGCAGACATATAAAAGGAATTAATGGTGTAAGATTACAGGTAATCTTTATAGTCTTCTTTGTGCTCATCTGCATTTTCTCTATTTTCAATAATAAACATTTACTACAAAATTAATACCAAAGTTGTTATAACAAGAAGAAAGTATCCACTTCTTATGACATAATATAATTTTAACATCTTATTGAAGCCTCCTCAGATCCATATTCTCTAGTACTTTAGCACCTCAGATATTACTGTTACTCAAATAAAAAGTGGTTATTTGTTATATAGTAATGTAAATTTACAAAATATAAATCTATGGAAGAAGATGTATATAAATTGCATTTTGGTCATTTAATGCTATTTCTTGATGGAATGGAGGACAATAATGATTTTGCTTTGGCCTACCTTACCTTCATTTAAAAGTATTACTTTCCACCGTTGGGTATGTCTATTTAAAATATTTTTATTGCAACCCGAAATAAATTAAAATATCTGATTTAAATAGTTTTTTAGACTTATTTTTTATTGAGAACATTGGTTTAGAACATTATACAAGCTTCACATGTGCAGCATTATATGTCTACTTCTATATACCTTATAGCATGCTCACCACCAAAAATTTTAGATTCCTTCTGTCACCATACAGTTGATGCCCTTTACCCATTTCATCCTCCCCACTGCCCCTTCCCCTTTGCTAACCACTACTTTGGTCTCAGTATCTACATGTTTGTTTCTGTTTGGTTTGTTTTGTTCATTTATTTGTAAACAAATTTTTAAAAGAGAGAGGTAGAGCATCTAGAACTGCAATGTCCAATATGGTAGTGACTAGCCACATGTGGCTATTGAGCGCTTGGTACATGGCTGGTCTGATTTCACATGTGCTAGATGTATAAAATATACAACTTCTTTTAAAGACTTAGTTGGAAAAATGTAAAATAACTCAAAAATATTGATATTGCTTACATGTTGAAATGATAATATTTTGCATATATCAGGTTAAATAAAATATATTATTAAAATTGACTTTACCGGTTTCTTTTTACTTTTTTAATATGGTCACTAGAAAATATAAATGACAGATGTGGCTTACATTATTTTTCTATGAGACAGCACTGCTCAAGTTTAGACATCACAGTTTTGAAGGAAACCTTATGGATGACCCAGCTTGCCTGGAGGCCAGGTAGGGCTACTGAGCCTGAGACCCGATATGGTTTACAGTAGGGCTTCTCAAAGTCTGGTCCCTAGACCAGAAGCATCAGTGTGACCTGACAACTTGTTAGAGATAAAATGATTGGGCCCACTGAGTCGAAAACTTGGAAGCAAGGCCCAGGAATATGTGGTTAACAATCTGTTAAGACAGACACTTGACTACAAACAGCTAAACTAGAAGTATAAATAAAGGGTTAGTTCTATTTTTAGTTCTATTTTAAAGAAACTCCATACTGTTCTCCAGTGGTTGTGTACCCTGAAAAAGCCATAATTCAAAAAGACACATGCACCCCAATGTTCATTACAGCACTATTTACAATAGCCAGGACATGGAAGCAACCTAAATGTCCATTGACAAATGAATGGATAAAGAAGATGTGGCACATATATACTACAGAATATTACTCAGCCATAAAAAGAAATGAAATTGGGTTATTTGTCATGAGGTGGATGGACGTAGAGTCTGTCATACAGAGTGAGGTAAGTCAGAAAGAGAAAAACAAATACCGTATGCTAACACATATATATGGAAGTAAAAAAATTGGAATGATGAACCTAGTGGCAGGGCAGGAATAAAGATGTAGACATAGAGAATGGACTTGAGGACACAGTGAGGAGGGGGAAGCTGGGGCGAAGTGAGAGTAGCATCAACATGTATACACTACCAAATGTAAAATAGATAGCTAGTGGGAAGCAGCCGCATAGCACAGGGAGATCAGCTTGGTGCTTTGCTACAACCTAGAGAGGTGGGATAGGGAGGGTGGGAGGGAGGCTCAAGAGGGAGGGGATATGGGGATATATGTATGCGTATGGCTGATTCACTTTGTTGTACAACAGAAACTAGTATAGCATTGTGAAGCAGTTATACTCCAATAAAGATGTATTAATCAATAAAGAGTTATAAGAATGCAACTAAATTTTTCAGGGAGAAGTTGTAAATCTTTAGAGAAATTTTCACCAAAATAAGTAAATCAGATAGGAGTAAATAGGGTATCACTATTAGTTCCTCTGCTTTTTCTCAGCTCTCTATATTCTCTCCTGTTTTCTAGAACACTAGGTAGTACTTTGTCTGAGTTTCTGTGTGGATTTCTTCTTCTCTTGAGTCCTTTCCTTCCCACCACATACATTTGATAGTTTGGAAGCATTCTTTTCTAAGGAGCCTTTGGTGAACCATACACAAAAACTCATTTTGTTTGTATTGCAGTGAGAATTACTTGCATTCCTAGTTGTTAGTTTATTCTGTTTTGCTGAACTCCTGTATAGCCCATTGATTTCTCTTCAGATTGCTTTGGGATTGACACATAACCTTTTTGTAATTAAATTCATTTTTCATACATGGAGTATAAAATAATTCTCAAATTTGTTATTTCTTCCAGTTTTGTCCAAATATCTCCATGTGATAGGTGGACTACCTGGTCTCATCAACACTGATCCCTCTATAGTGTACTTAATGCAAACCTTACCCTTGGTTTTCAGGTATGAAGTCTCATTACATTTCACACAAGCCTGCCTACCTGGAATACCTGGGTAAAGATTAAGGATGTGGATGCGGGTGTCTAGAAGAGTTTCTTAGTAGGCTTTTCACCAATTTTCTCTTGAGCCCCACACCAAGCCCTGTTTTCAGATATACCTGATATCTTCAATATCTGTGTGTTTCAGGAATTGCATAGGGAGAATAGGCTTATTTCTTGTTGGTTTTCTGACATGGTTTAAGTTTTCCCTTTCTTCATTATGTTTAGTTAGTTACTACTCATTTATTTGTCTTTCAGCTTCCAAAATTTTGTTGACATTTCTTTTGCTATTATATTCTATCCTGTTCTATTTGTGCATGTTTATTTATTTAATGTCAATTTAATGGGATTTTGGAGAGGAGTTAAGGAAAAAAGTGTGTATTCAATCTATCATGTTTACTGAGAAGTAGCTATTTGTACTTATTTATTTATTTATTGCTTTATTTTTTCTTAACATCTTTATTGGAGTATAATTACTTTACAATTGTGTGTTAGTTTCTGCTTTAATAACAAAGTGAATCAGCTATATATATACATATATCCCCATATCTCTTCCCTCTTGTGTCTCCCTCCCACCCTCCCTATTCCACCCCTCTAGATGGTCACAAAGCACCAAGCTCATCTCCCTGTGCTATAGGTTTCAATTTCATATCAGGCAACCAGGTTTATCAATACTTTTATATATTAATGACTAAAGCATAAATCATGCCTTAAATTACTATATAAGCTACACATGTATAAAGATACTCTGTGAATGTGTTCATTGTTTCTCTGTTAGTCATAATGCACAGTCTTGTCTAAGACTGTCACCTTGAACTCAAAACTGGCAAGCTGGTTCAAATGTTGAGTTTAGAGCAAGCTGTATAAAGGTTTGGGAGTGGTTAATGAATCCAAAGAATGATTTATTTGCTATTCCAGGATTTTTACTGCTCTTCAATTCCCTTTCCCACATCCTATGATAAGTTCCCCAGAAGGCAATTCGAAATGTTTATGCCATCTTCAAGAAACAGACTAATGAGTGAGAGGTTCAATAGTAGGTAGAATAGTATAGATCATACCAGCCAGACAGAGAACTTACAATTTTTGATCTGTGGTTCTCAGTTCAATACTAAAGAAAGAAAGTGGCACTTTGGAGGTTGTCTTTTCTGATCTTTTGGCTTTTTCCTAACTCAGGGAAATAGATTTGGGAGAGGGAAATACATAATTGTAGGAAATTTCCCTAACATCATTTTGTGAATGTTTGATATTTAAACAAGTTGCTCTTAAGTGAACTGCTTTGAAGCCACTTAACTTGAATGCCCTAACAGCTAAAGAGTACTGAAAGAGAAGCTGTCATCTTGTCAGTGAAGAATTATCAAGAACTTGAAGATCATGAAAAGAAGAGCTAGGGGAAGAACAATAAGAGGTCTGTAACCTTTTATTATAAGGGATTACATAATTGGGGAAGCTCCAGAATTGGAGCATCTAGGAAACATGTGAACAGGAAGACAAGATCTTCTTAGGAAAACCCAAAGGCTGAGAGAGAGGATATGATTAATACATAAAAATCATGAAGGAGGTAGAGTAGAAGAATATAGGTCCTTTCTCTAAGTCTACTGATTTCATTCTCAGTCCCAGATACATACTCTCAAATTTCAAAAGAATGCATTTACAAAAAAATGGCAAGTCAAATATGGTCCTGTACTTAGGAAGAAGCTGGCTATAAATCAAGAAGAATCAATGCAATAACCAAATATAAATCCATTCATTTAACAAATGTTTATTGAGTCTCTACTCTAGCTAGGCATTAAGTTAGGCCAGTTGTCAATACAAAAACGAATTATATTCCTTGACCTCATGTAATGGATAAATGAGTAACACATGTAAACAACTGAGTGCAATACAGTGTGATAGGTGCTAGTGTGGTGTTTAAAAAATACCTATAGTGGTGGCCCAAAGGATGTCAACTGGGTCACAAAGTCTTCAGAGTAGAAGCTTGAGCGTGGATAGTAAAATATGAGTGGAACTTTTGTAGGCAGAAAAACTAAGAAAGGACGTTTAATGGGAAAGGAACAATATTTATAAACACATGAATGTATAAAATGGCATATCAAAGTCAGAGCAGTACTAGTGGTTCTCACTGACTGCCACATGGGATTTGAGGCCAAAAGTGGTGTATTAGTTTTTTATGGCTGCATAACAAAACAACACAAAGTTAGCAGCTTAAAGCAACACAACTTCATATGACATCACTACTTCTATAGGGCAGAAGTCTGGACACAGCCTACCTGGGGATTCTACTCAAGGTCTCACAAAGTTATAATCAATTCGTTGACCAGTTGCATTCTCATCTGGATCTCAGGGGTCTTTACCAAGCTCATATTGTTGGCAGAATTAATTCCTTGTGGTTGTAGAATTCATCAGAGCCAGCAACAAGGAGTCTTAGCTGCTTCACGTCTCTCACTTTAGAGAAGGCCTAAGTCCTCTCTTAAAGAACTCACCTGATTAAGTCAGGAGCCTCTTTTGATGAACTCAAGGTCAACTGATTTGGGACCTTAGTTATATTTGCAAAATTCCTTCATCTCTGCCATATTATGTAACATGGTCACGGCAGTGATATCTCTCACCTTTGCTATGTTTTATTTGTGAGAAGCAGGTCACAGGTTCTACCTGTGGTCAAGTGGAAGGGATTACAGGGAAAAGATTTCACAAATGAATAACTCATGGCAGGGGGTGGGGTCATGTTAGGGTGTGTCTGTCACAAATGGGAAAACCAGACAGTAGAGGTTATATATATATTATGCTAAGGAGTTTGATCTTTAATATTTAACCAGTGGGGGAAACTGATGTGGTATTTGAACCAAGAAAATAACACTGTCCCTGCATATGGACAGCTTATGAGTTGACAAACACCTAAAGGGGAAACTGCCTGCAGAGTTTCTGGCTTACCTCTTTCTTAGATCATGACTCCTCAAGTCCCTGCCTTCTTGGCAGGCCCAAACTCCAGCTTCTGTCTCCCTATTAGAGTGAGACTGCTGCAAGCCCCACACTGATGCTTCCTGACTCTCTTCTCTACATTGTTAATAGGTGAATGCCCCAGGGATAAAAGCAGAGATAAATGTGGAGTTCACCTCAGTGTAATTCCCTTCTATCCAGAATCTTGGCCCCTCTAAGTTATGGTTTCCTTGGTTAATAACTGACGCCTTCGAATCACATATTTAAAATTTTTATACAGCTTTTATAGTTGTCCCCAGTCTGAAGTAAGCTACTCCATCATGGCCAGAAGCAAGAAATAGTCTTGGAATTTTTAAAGTTTGCCAAGTTGGTGCGCTAATTTTTTTAAACCAGTGTCTTAGCTTAGTTTGTTATCTTGACTTATGTTCCCAAGATGGTGACTTTATGCTTTAGTAGACCCATCCTTGTTCTTGGGGAGAAATATTGATTAGCCCTCAGACTTGAAAAACCTAATAGGCCACTCCCACTACTAGGGTGGCTATAGCCTTCTTACAGTGACCCAGTGGCATTCTCTTTGTATATGAAAGCTAACAGATTGCTAAGAAGAAACAGACCAAAGTTCAAATATTAAGAATTTTGACAGAACCTTGGAAGGGCACAGAAGCAGCAATATAAATAGCTTCCCATGTGATTATTGACCCACTCTTGGGTTTCACTTAAAGCTTTCAAAAACAATTTGCAACTATACATTTAGCGTGTCTTTCATTTCAAACCTTTTAATAATTTTTTTTGTTTGCCACATTGTGTAATTATATTTCAAGGCTTAGTTAGTCCTGAAAAGTTATTCTTGGATTTTAACCTTGAATACTCTGCCATGCAACAATGTAATAATTATATTTTCTTTATGTTAGTATGCCTGTAATCATGAGAGTTTATAAATAAAATGGATTTTTCAAAGACTAAATACCACCAGTTCACTTCATGAAGCTTTATTCAGAATATGTTTGAATGAAGCAAAATGAATCATTCCTGCTATTAAGACTTGTAGAAGGTAACTGAAAAGATGCACAAAATCATATTTTGCTGGTTCACCTTGTTGGATATATTCCTTTCTTTCTATCTGCTGCAGTTACAAATGCTCACTTAATAAACTTTAAAATTTTCTCTCTCAAATAATAGCTTCCTGACTAATTTTTTTTTAAATTTTCTTAGATTAGGTGAACAAAACTATGCAACACTCTGGGATATAAGGAATACTTGCCCATAAACAGAAAATAAATTGAACACAATTTAAATTTATGTGCTAATCTCCCTCCCTCACTCCCTCCCTTCCTTTTCTTCCTTTTCTTCCTTCTTTTTTCTTTGTATCAATTTCAAAGGCTAGTACAGAAAACATGACTAGGTTGACCCAGAATCTATTTCCAAATTCAGAGTTAGTTGAATTGTACTTGGGAATTGGTCTTATATAGAAGAACGTTGTTGCAAATTGCCTGCCATCAGGCAAGTCGTCACCTGCTTGCTGAAGGCAAACAAATGGAGCACATTCAGAGCAAAGTCCTGAAATAATAAGGGAACTTGGCTCAATATGTGGAGAACACATGAATAGACTGGATTTGTCTAGTCTGGAGAAAAGACTGAAGGGGGAGGCAGGAACATGATAGCTATCTTTAAATATTTTAAGGGCTGTCATGTTGTAGAGGGATTAAACTCATTATAGAATGTCACAAAGAGTAGAAATAGGATGAACCATAAGAAGCTACCAAAAGAAATATTTCAGCTAAAATACAAGGATGAACTTTCTAATAGTCACTGAAAAAATAGCAGTATGTTTTTAATTTATGAGAAAAAGATTCCTTAAAACTTAGAGTGATGCTTAGTTGTTCTCAGTTAAGTTAGCTAAAGAAATAAAATTTGTATGCAAGAAACAATTATTTGAGAACTAATTGTTGAAAGTTCATTAAGTGATACCTTTAAAGTACTGAAAAAAGGCAGTTAATCTAGAATTTTACTCAGTGAAAACATTCGCCAAAAATGAAGGCAAATTACATTTGTGTAAAAATTCATTTTTAAAAGGAAGTGAAATAAACACATTTTCAGGCAAAACTAAGTAGGAATTTGGAACTTGTGGACCTACACTAAAAGATATGTGAAGGGGCATTCCTCAGGCAGTAGGAAAATAATCCCAAATGGAAGAATGGGAAGGTAGAAGGAATGAAGAGCACAAGAAAGGATAAATAAGTGAGGAAGTAAAAAGGGATATTTTAAAGGAATATTGATTATTTATTTTAATTTAACTTAATTTTATTTATTGATTGATTGATTGGCTGTGTTGGGTCTTCGTTGCTGCGTGCAGGCTTTCTCTAGTTGCAAGCAAGGCGGGGCTACTCTTTGTTGCAGTGTGCAGGCTTCTCGTTGTGGTGGCTTCTCTTATTGTGGAGCACGGGCTCTAGGCACGTGGGCCTCAGTAGTTGTGGAACGTGGGCTCAGTAGTTGTGGCTCACAGGCTCCAGAGTGCAGGCTTAGTAGTTGTGGTGCATGGGCTTAGTTGCTCCATGGCATGTGGGATCTTCCTGGAGCAGGGCTTGAACCCATGTCCCCTGCATTGGCAGGCAGATTCTTAACCATTGTGCCACCAGGGAAGCCTGATTGTTTAAAATAATGATAATATCTCATGAGCCTTTAAATATATGTAGAATAAAATGCATAACAAAAATAGTATATATGGCATGAGGAAAATAAGGGTTAAAGTATTTTAAGGTCTTTGCAGTATCTGGGAAGTGGTAAAAGTGTTCATTTATAATGGACTGTAATAGGTCAGGAGTGCATGCTGTAATTTCTAAGGTAATAACTGAAAAATACTAACTACCAGTTAAAAGAAGGAATAACTACAAATTAAAAGTTGGGTGGAACAGAATAATAAATAACGACAACAACAAAAAGTTTGTTTACTCCAAAAGAAAGAAGGGAGGAAGATAGAAATTTAAAAAAAAACAGATAAGGACAAGTAGATAGTTAATTTAAACCAAAATCTATCATGATTGCATGAAATGTAAGTAGACTACTGCAAATAAATGATAAAGATTATCAAGCTGGAGTTTTTTAAAAAGGTACAAACTGTTTATAAGACACAACTTGAATAGAAGACAGAAAGATTTAAAGTAAATGTCCAGAAAATATACCATGCAAATACTAGCCAAAAGAAATCTGGTATAGTTATATTAATGTCAGACCGAGTCAACTTTAAGACGAGATATATTACTATTAAAGATAAAGGAATATTTCATAATGATAAAAAAGAGGTCAACCAAGCAGGAAGAACAAAGGTAATATCTTATATTCTAATTAACCTAACACCCTCAACAGGTATAAAGGAAAAATAGGCAGAAGTAAAACCACAATCATAGTTTAAACTTTGAGATACTTCTCTCAGTAACTGATAAAAGAAGCAGAAAAAAAAATATAGAACATCTGAGTGAAAAAATGGCAGGTGGAACTAATTGATGTATAGTAAACTACACCCAACAACTGCAGAATGCACCTTCTTTTTATCAAAGGCACATTAATATTTACCAAAATAGATCTTATGCTCAGGCATAAGAGAAATCTTAATGAATTTCTAAGGACTAAATTGTAAGCATGTTCTTTAACACAATGGAATTAAACTAGAAAATTCCCAAATGTTTGGAAATTAAGTAAAACATTTCAAAATTAAACATAGATAAAAATGACATTTTAATACTTCAAAATAGGGCTAAAACAGTACTTAGAAGGAAATTTATAGCCTTAAAAATGCATCTATTAGCAATGAAGAAAGAATAAAATCAATAGCCTAATTATTCATCTTAATAAACTCCAAGAAGAGTAGAAATCAAGAAATTTATAAAGGATAAGAACTATAGTAAAAAAGGAAATAATCATAAATTAAAGAAAACCAATAAAGCTAAAAGTTGATTATCTGGAAAGATTAATAAAAAATTGATAAACCTCTATAGGGCTAATCAAGGAAAAAAAGGGAAATACAAATTACAAACCAAGAATGAGATGCCTTGGAAAAATGTCTATTCAGGTCTTCCACCCATTTTTTAATTGGGTTGTTTGTCTTTTGGATGTTGAGCTGTTTTATATATTTTGGATATTAACCCCTTATCAGCCATATCATTAGAAAATATTTTCTCCCATTCAGTAGGTTGTCTTTCATTTGGTTGATGGCTTCCTTTGCTGTACAAAAACTTTTAAGTCTAATTAGGTCCCATTTGTTTATTTTTGCTTTTATTTCTTTTGCTGTAGGAGAAAGATGCAAAATAAAAAATTGCTATGATTTATGCCAAACTGTGTTCTGCTTCATTTTCTCCTACGTGTTTTATGGTTTCCAGTCTTACATTTAAATCTTTAATCTAGTTTGAGTTTATTTTTGTATATGGTGTGAGAAAATGTTCTAATTTCATTCTTTTACCTTTAGCTATACAGTTTTCCCAGCACCACTTATTGAAGAGACTGCCTCCTTTTCTCATTGTATATTCTTGCCTCCTTTGTCATAGATTAATTGACTGTATTATGTGGTTTTATTTCTGGGCTCTCTATTCTGTCCCGTTGAGCTATGTACCATACTGTTTTGACTACTGTAACTTTGTGGTATAGTCTGAAGTCAGTGAGCATTATTCCTCCAGCTCCATTCTTCTTTCTCAAGATTGTTTTGGCTCTTTGGGATCTTTTGTATTTCCATACAAATTTAAAATTTTTTCTAGTTCTGTGATAAATGCCCTTGGTATTTTGATAGGGATTGCATTGAATCTGTAGATTGCCTTGGGCAGTATGGTCATTTTAACAATATTAATTCTTCCAGTCCAAGAACACAGTATATCTTTTCATCTGTTTGTGTAATCTTCAATTTCTTTCAATAGTGTCTTATAGTTTTCTGAGTACAGGTGTTTTACTTCCTTAGGTACATTTATTCCTAGGTATTTTACTCTTTTTTGATGCAATGGTGAATAGGGTTGTTTCCTTAATTTCTCTTTATGATAGTTCATTGTTAATATACAGAAATCTTTTGCATTTATATACATTAATTTTGTATCTTGTAACTATTGAATTCATTGATGAGCTCTAGTAGTTTTCTGGTGGTGTCTAGGATTTTCTATATATAGTATCATGTCATCTTCAGTGAGTTTCACTTCTTCCATTCCAATTTGTATTTTTAAAATTTCTTTTTCTTGCCTGATTGCTGTGGATAGGACTTACAGACGGTCAACAGTCATGTGGAAAGATGCTCAACATTGTTAATCATCAGAGAAATGCAATTTAAAGCCACAATGAGATATTACCTCCCACCTGCCAGAATGGCTATCATCAAAACGACCATAAATAACAAATGTTGGTGAGAATGTAGTGAAAAGGGAACCCTCGTATGCTGTTGGTGGGAATGTAAATTGGTGAAACCACTGTGGAAAACAGTATGGAGGTTTCTCAAAAAACTAAAAATAGAGCTACCATATATATTTGACCCAGCATTTCCACTCCTGGTTGTATATTTTAAAAAAACCTAAAACACTAATTTGAAAAGATATATGCACGCTAGTTTTCATAGCAGCATTATTTATAATTGCCAAGATATGGAAGCAAACTAAGTGTCCATCAACAGATGACTGGGTAAAGAAGATGTGGTATGTATGTATGTATGTATGAATGTATGTGTATATATATATATATATGAAATTTTGCCATTTGTGACAACATGCATGGATTTGGAAGGTATTATGCTAAGTGAAATAAGTCAGACAGAAAAAGACAAATTCTGTATGATATAACTTATATGTAGAATCTAAAAAACAAAACAAAGTAGTGAATATAAAAAAAGCAACAGACTCACAGATATAGAAAACAAGCTAGTGTTTACCTGTGGGATGAGGGAAGTGGGGAGGCACAAGGTAGGCATTTAGGAGATTGAGAGGTACAAACTATTATGTATAAAATAAATAACACTACAGTGGCATATTGTACAGCACAGGGAATATAGCCAGTATTTTATAATAACTATAAATAGAATATAACCTTTAAAAATTGTGAATCACTGTATACCTGTAACTTATATAATATTGTACACCTACTATATCTCAGTATAAAAAAAGAATGAAATGCCTTATAGATAATTAAAAACATCATTAAAATATTATGAAGAACTTTATGCCCAAGATTTTCAAAATTTAGATGAAATGTACAAATTCCTTGAAAAATACAACCTAACAAAACTGTCATAAGAAGAAATTTAAAAATTGAATTTGATATATGTATTTTAAAATAAGCCATAATTTAAAAGCTTACTTTAAAAAAATAACAAAAACAGGCCCAGATGGTAAGCAGTAAATTCTTCTAAACATTTAAGAAGAAATAATATCACTCTTACACAAACTCAGAACACTGAGAAAGAAGAAATATTTCTCGGTTTCTTTTATGCTGTTAGCCTAATATTGACATGAAATCTGACAAGAACATTGCAAGAGAATAATAAAAGCCATTTCTATCATAAACAGAAACAAACATTCCTAAATAAAATAATGGCAAATTAATTATAGCAATATATGTATATCAGATAATCACATTACAACTAATTTGGGTTTATTTCTGGGATGGGAAGTTTAGCTTAACATTTAAAAACTAATCAATGTAATTCACTATATTAATGGAATAAAGAGGGTAAGAAACCTAAATGCTTTCCATAAATGCAGAAATAAGTTCAATACAGATTCATGATAACTCTTAGCAGACTAAGGCTTGAAGACATTTTCTTTAGCCTAATGAAGGACAAGTGTAATATACTATAAGAAATATTGTTAATGCTGAAATATATGAAGTATTTCCCCTGTGATTGGGAAAGAGAGAAGGATGTCCACTTTTCCTTCCCTATTGTACTGCTAAATTTCCTGTTAAATTAACATTAAAATTTTATTTAACCTTACCTGCAGGTCTTGGTCAGTGAAATAAGGTAAAGAGAAGAGAAAAATAACATTTATAGTCCCATCAAAAAATATTACTCAGCCATAAAAAGAAACGAAATTGAGTTATTTGTAGTGAGGTGGATGGACCTAGTCTGTCATACATAGTGAAGTAAGTCAGAAAGAGAAAAACAAATACCGTATGCTAACACATATATATATATATGGAGTCTAAGGGAAAAAAAAGAAAAGGTCATGAAGAACCTAGGGGTAAGATTGTAATAAAGACACAGACCTAGTAGAGAATGGACTTGAGGATACGGGGAGGGGGAAGGGTAAGCTGTGACAAAGTGAGAGAGAGGCATGAACATATGTACACTACCAAACGTAAAATAGATAGCTAGTGGGAAGCAGCTGCATAGAACAGGGAGATCAGCTCAGTGGTTTTTGACCACCTAGGGGTGTGGGGTGGGGAGAGTGGGAGGGAGGGAGATGCAAGAGGGAAAAGATATGTGAACATATGTATATGTATAACTGATTCACTTTGTTATAAAGCAGAAACTAACACACCATTGTAAAGCAATTAACTCCAATAAATATGTTAAAAAAAATCACATACTCATTAAAATAACTTTAAAAAAGATCTCTAGGGGCTTCCCTGGTGGTGCAGTGGTTGAGAGTCCGCCTGCCGATGCAGGGCACACGGATTCGTGCCCCGGTCTGGGAAGATCCCACATGCCGCGGAGCGGCTGGGCCCGTGAGCCATGGCCGCTGAGCCTGCACCTCCGGAGCCTGTGCTCTGCAACGGGAGGGGCCACAACAGTGAGAGGCCTGCGTACCACAAAAAGAAACAAAAAAAAAAAACAAAAGCAAACAAACCAAAAAAAGATCTCTACATAGAAAACTACACAGCATTATTGAAAATAATTACGGATCTAAATAAATAGAGGGACATAACATCTTTATGATTTGGCAGTCTCAATATTGAAAAAATATATATTCTTTGAAAAGTGATCTATAGACAAAAAAATCATAATAAAAATCCCAAAAGGATTTTTTAGCAATAGCTAACTTACTAAATAGATACATAACTGAAAAGGGCCAAGAATAGACAAGAGAATCTTGAAGAAGAAGCAAAAGTTGGGAGAATTTACACTACAAAACAGAAATATTTATTATAAAGGTAAGGTGATTAAAACAGTGAGTTATTGGTGCAAAGAGAGACAAAGAGATCAAACAAACAGAATAGAGTCCAGAAACAAGCCCAAACATATAAGGCTACTCAGTTTATGACAAATGTGACACTGAAATGCAGAGGAGTAAGGGATGGTCTTTTCAATAAATGGATCTAGGTCAATTTGATATCCCTGTGGCAAGCAAATGTACCCTGATCTCTACCTCATAGCATATGATAAAATGAATTCCAAATGAATTTTAAATTTAAATGGCAAACAATAAAGTTTAGAAGATAATAAATTATAAGTGAATAGCTTCATGATCTTGTGTTAGGCAACTGCTTAAACTGGACACAAAAAGCACCAATCATAGATATTTTATTTTCTCATAAGAGAAATTATTGCAAATTGCAGTTCATTATATTTTAAAACTTATGTTTATCAAAAGGCATTATTATGTGAGTAAAAAGGCAAGGCACTGAGTAGGAGAAGATATTTGTAATACATATGTCTGACAAAGGACTTTCTGCATTATACATAAAGAATATACAGGGAACCCTCTCATACAAATAAGAAAAAGAGAGAAAGCTCAACTTTTTAAAACTTAGATAAAAAATTTGAGCACTTTACAAAGTATGATTTCAAATAAATAACCAAGAATAAAATGAAAAATATTATTAGTTATTAGGGAAATGCAAATTAAACTACACACATGGCAGAACAGATAAAATTTGAAAGACTGATAGCATTATTACTGAGCCAAAAGTGGGTCCGCTCACCCCTGCACAGTAAAGCAAATCTACTGACACTGGGTTGTGTTGAAGGAAAGTACAGTGTGTATTGAAGGGTGCCAAGCAAGGAGAACAGGCAGCTTGTGCTCAAAAGACCCAAACTCCCTGATGGCTTTCAGGGAAGGGGTTTTAAAGGCAGTGTGAGGGAGGGGACTGCAAGGTACATGATCAGCTTATGCAAAATTCTCGGATTGGTTGGCATCAAGGTGAAGTTTCAAGCATCATCAACCTGGTTTCAACTGATCTAAGATCTCTGTGCTTGCGGTCAGCAGTTTTCATCTGATGGGGGTCTGCTTCCTGTAAAAACAACTTGGGGATGTGTATCAGGCCTGTATCTATATCTTTCGGGGACTGGGAGTTTGGTGATTCTGCTATGTTGCAGGTTTATAGTCTTAAGTTGTTACCACTTTCCCTGCGCAACAGCTATTCTTCGTTTCTACATCTTCACATTTCCTAATCATTAAATTTTGAGCCAGCCTTTTGAGACTCAGGAGAGGCCTGGGAGACTAAAGCAAAAGCCTTCTACTTCAAAGGACAGGGACACAGGGGTTTTTATATGATTTCAACACCAAGCATTGGCAAAATATTAAACAGATTGAACTCTCATATACTGCAAGTGGAAGTGTAAATTGGCAGAACCACTGGCAAAATTTTTGAATGCCAGTCATATGCATATTCCGTGACACAGTAGTATTATTCCTAGAAAAGTAAAATAAGCCCATACCTGCATCAAAAGTCAAGAACATAAATGCCAGTGGCATCTTTGTTCATGACAGCACTATTTACAGTAGCCAACACATGGAAGCAACCTAAATGTCCATCAACAGATGAATGGATAAAGATGTGGTACATATATATCAATACAATGGAATATTACTCAGTCATAAAAAAGAATGAAATGATGTCATTTGCAGCAATATGGATGGACCTGGAGATTATCATACTGAGTGAAGTAAGTCAGACAGAGAAAGACAAATATATGATATCACTTATGTGTGGAATCTAAAAAAATGATACAAGTGAACTTATTTATAAAACAGAAACAGACTTGCAGACTTAGAAAACAAACTTATGGTCACCAAAGGGTAAAGGTCATGGGGAGGGATAAATTAAGAGATTGGGATCAACATATATACACTACTATATATAAAATAAATAATCAACAAGGACCTACTGTATAGCACAGGGAAGTCTACTCAGTACTCTGTAATAACCTCTATGGAAAAGAATCTGAAAAAAAATAGATATATGTATATGAATACTAAATCACTTTGCTGTACACCTGAAACTAACACAAGATTTTAAGTCAACTATACACCAATATAAAATAAAAATTAAAAAAAGCTTGGTTCAACAAATAACGAATAAATTGCAGTATATCAATCCAAATGGGATAATATACAACAATGAAAAAAGAATAAACTACTTATAACAATATAGATGAATCTCACAGCCTTAACATATAGAGCAAATAAGTAAGACACAAAAGAGTACATATTGTGTGATAATATTTATATGAAGTTCAAAATAGATACAATTAATCTTGGTAGTAGAAATCAAGATTTTGTTTACCTTGTAGGTGTACCAACTGGAAGGGTGCACAAGGAGCCCTTTGGAATGCTGGTAATATTCTGTATCTTATTTTGGGTAGTAGTCACATTCATCAATATCTATATCTATTTCCCTATCTATATACTTAAGATTAGTGCACTTTTCTGAATATATATTCTACTTCAACAAAAAAGTTTACCAAAAAAAAAAAAAAACCAATCCCACTGAGACTCAAACAACTGAAGGAAGAGAGGGAAGTTTTGACAAAGTAATGGAGAGATAGAAAAATAAATGTGAATGTTTGTCTGGATATATATATTCACATTGCTAGAATAAATATTTCTTTTTTAATGAAAAATTCAGTTCTGCAGACTGTTACTGACAGAGAATGAAAAACTGTCTTTGTGTTAACTGGAAATTTTGTGACTTTATCTGTGAACAGAATCTGGCTTCACATTTTAGAGTGGTATAATTGAAAATACTTCAGCTCCATAATGTGGGAAACCAATGCCCTTCTGTGTTATTTGTAACCTTCAATGTATGCTTATCATCTTTGCTTCTTTTTAAAGGTCTTTCTGGGTTTTAAAATGGTGATATGAATAACTATTTTCCCCATCTGGGCCTATGTCACCCTATTTCTCCATTCTAAACTTTCCCTTTCCCCAGTAAACTTTCAGCTTTGTATTGGTAAACCAGATTCTGTCATTTGACATCCTGAACACTGAGAGTGATGTGAATCCTCTCTAATTCACATGTAAAGCTTTCTTTATATCAAGTGTTCTGGAATTATCAGCAAGAGCTTAAAAGTCTGTGGAGTGTTTGAAGTTAGTCATAGAAAATAGAAATGTGTCAACTATGTTATTTAATCTAGAATATTGAAATGGCAGTAAAAGAGAACGAGATTGACACCTTTTACTTTTATTTTTTAAAGCTTTGGTCTAAAATATTCTTTGTTAATATTATTGGATAGGAGAGAACCAAGATATCTGATGAAGCAAAATAACTGTCCCTGATGAAAATAAGTAGCCGTTTCCTAGTTTATGGAAAGGAGAAGGAAAAGAAGTATATGAAATGATCAAGGTCTTCCACATTCTTCAGATGTCAGGAAAATATTAATTTCTCACCAGATTTCTGATGTAATATTCAAAAGGAGCAAACTACCTCATTGCAAAAGAAGATCCCTTAGGTCAGAAGTGGTCCTGAGTGAAAATGAAACTAGGAACCCCTTCATTTGATTATTGCCTATGGATTTTTTTTAAGATAGGGAAGTTCCCAAATTGGCTATGGGTTATTTGTTTGTTTTATTTTAATTTTTGAATTTTATTTTATTTTTTTATACAGCATGTTCTTATTAGTCATCAATTTTATACACATCAGTGTATACATGTCAATCCCAATCGCCCAACTGATGAATTCGCTATGGGTTTTAAAGTGAGGACCTTGACAACGAAGCAAGTCCTAACAGGCAGGAGTGGAGTAACTTTACTAGGTGGACCAGGCAAATGCAGCCCCACCCCAGTTCCCAGAACTAGAATAGGTTTTCTCATTGCCGCTAAAGGAAATGCCCAATTACCCTCCGGAACTTTCTAACCTTATTTGCAAGATAAGAATGTAAATACCACGATTTGCAAGTGAGTGTGCCCAGTCTAGCTGAGCCAGCAACTAAAAATTGCTTGAAAGGAAAACTGGCTTAAAATGTCCTAGAAACAATTAATGGAAACCTGCATATTATGAGTTTCTGACTGAATTCTATACAACATAAAGCAACTTCTCAGTTAAGCAGAGTAAGAAGACCTGTGGCTGTTCAGAAAGTCTCTTATTTTCTCTCTGCATGATCTATGTTGATTTCTAGTAGCAGTGACTTCTGATTTCACTTGAACAGATCTATTAACTACTACCCTAGGTAATAAGATCATTTTAGACTCCAAAAGAAAGTTTGTGTAACAGTCTTTCTATTTATGTCTGGCCATCTTGGTATAACAGAGCATGTTCGTAATCAGGCCAGGAGTCTAGGTTTGGTTTTCTATAATAGTAACCTTATGACCACAGATCACATCCTAGCCACATATAAAGTTCATAAGGGGGACTGAAAAACTATGTGTCTGCTCTACATTACCTTATTCATACAGCAAATAATGATTAAACACATACCATAATCATGGCATGTTGCCTGAAAAATACAAAAGAAAAATTGGGGGTGTGTTGAAAAACTATACTCTGTCTATGATAGGACCGATAGGATTATATTAACGTGATATTTAGTACATTCACTTAACATTTGGAGAGTTGCATAGCAAAGAAAGTTTGTATAGATTGCATGCCTTAGCATTTGAATTCCACAACCTCTGGTCTTCACTTCTGTTGGTAACAACTAACTCAGATATTACTGTTCAAAATACAAGTGAAATAATTTGATTTTACCTTATGGATCATAAGACTGAGTATTCTGACCAGTAAATCTCAGTATTTAGGAAGACAAGTGGACTAAAATTAAGTGGCAAAATCTCAGTTGAGTATCCTGCTGTGTTAGAAAGCTCACTGGACCACAGTTTGGAAACCTGAATATTATACCTGATAATTTTTTATTGACTTTCAAACTTATTTTTAAAGGCATAATGCCCTTTGAACAAAATAGCCTCTGGAGCTCCTCCGTGGTCCTGAAGCTATTTCCACAGAACTTGAGGGATTCAATGATCATGGTTTGAAAAGAACCAGACAACTGAAAAGAAGCTAAGTGGTCATTGATAGGAAAATGGGTAGACTGTAATCCTTCTCTAAGAGGAAATATCTTTAAGCAGTAAAAATGAATTAATTAGATCCACATATGTGAAACATGAATAAGCTTCAAGTATAATATTGAATTAAAAAGTAAGTTACAAAAGGATAAATAATGTAGCATACTACATTAGACAACTCTTATGTCACACTTCAGATCCTCTTTGCCTTACATTTCTCTAGGGGCTCTTTAGCACTTCTTCTGCCCCAGCCAATCTTTCAGGGACTAATTCTGTTTAGACTCATACTGACTTTACAAGGGGTACAACCTTGCTTCATGTCTGTGCAAAGTGACTCATATCTATCACCTTGAGGCCTTCCTATTTCCTCTGAGGTATGAGATGCCATGGGACTCACTCAGCACCCTTGTCTACATAACCCAGAAGTGTGAGGGAAGTCATGGTCCATAGGGAGACTCTGAGCAGTGGAGACTGTTGCTGGCAGATGATTTCTTGTCCTCCCTCTCACCCAGATTTACTGTTCTGAGTCACAGTAGTTGGTATAGTCTCTGAGTAAATGGTCACTAGAAATCAAGTAATCATTTGTGCTTGACATCAAGCTGTGACCAAATCAACATCATACTCTCCTAGCTCTTGTTTTCTTCCCCTGCTTCTCTCCCCTTTTCCCTTACTCCTGCTGCTATGAGATTATACTACCAAATAATAGTAGTGACACATAAGATTTTGCCTCAGGCTGTGTTTTCTAAGGATACCAAACTAAAAGACCATCTACATACATTTTTAAAACAAAATATTTATACTTACCAGTAACAAAATTATAAAAACATTTATGGTGCTGCTATGCAACAATGTCAGAATAGTGGAGTGCATACCTCTAGGTAGAAGAAGGGATGGGGAAATGCTTTAACTGTACTAATAACGTCTTATTTATACAAAGAGAAGGAGAAAAATATGAAGTAAACATGGCAAAACTTTGTTTATATTTGTAAAATCTGGGTGGTGGATACATTATCTCTTACATTCTTGTATATTTTGCTTTTTGTTAAAGATATCATTCAACTTTACACTCTAAGTTCCGTTCCAAATCTAACTTTATTTTACCTGAATACGGAAGAATTTTTTCAATTTATATATAATGCACAATACCGTAAAATTCACCTTTTAACATGTATAATTTGGTGTGGTTTTTAGTATTGTCACAATGTTGTGTAACCATCTCAACTTTCTAACTCCAGAATATTTTCATTACCTCAAAAGTAAACCTCTCAGCAGCCATTACCCATACCCAGCCCCCACCTCCAGCACCCCTGACTCTTAACTCTGGAAACCACTAATGTACTGTCCTTTGTGAATTTGCCTATTCTTGATATTTCAAAAAAAATGGAATCATATGATATGTGGGCTTTTCTGTCTGGTTTTCACTTAGCATAATGTTTTCACATTTCATCCATTTTGTAGCATATATCAGCATGTCATTTATTTAAGGCTGAATAATATTCTTTTGTATGGATATACCCCATTTGTATATCCATTTAGGACTTGATGGACATTTGGATTGTTTCCACATTTTGGCCCTCATGAATAATGCTACTATGAAGATTCTTATATAAGTTTTTGTGTAGACTTATGTTTTCATTTCTTTTGGGTATATACCTAGGAGTAGAATTGCTGACTCATATGGTAACTCTGTGTTTAACCATATCAGGAAATCCCAAGCTGTTTCCAAAGTGGCTGCACTATTTTACATTCCCATCAGTGATGTCTAAGTGTCCTAATTTCTGTATATTCTCACTAACACAGTAACAGTCTTCCTTGATTATGGCCAAATTAGTAGGTTTGAAGTGGTATCTGACTGTGCTTTTTATTTGTGTTTCCTGGATGACTAATGATGTTGGGCATTTTTTCATGTGCTTCCTGGAGAAAGGTCTATTCAGATCCTTAGTCTATTTAAAAATCGGTTTATTTGTCCTTTTATTTCTGAGTTATGAGTTCTTTATATATTCTCGATACATGTCTCTTATGAGATAAATGATTTCTAAACATTTTTTCCCATTTTATTGGTTGTCTTTTCATTTTCTTGATAATATATTTGGAAGCACAAAAGATTTTAATTTTGACAATGTCCAATTTATTTTTCTTTGGTTGCTTATGCTTTTTGGTGTCATACCTAAGAAACCATTGCCTAATCCAAGATCATGAAGATTTACCCCTAGGTTTTCATTTTAAAATTTTATAGTTTTAGCTCTTACATTGAACTCTTTAATCCAATTTAGGTTAACATTTTTGCATATGGTGTGAAGTAGTAGTCCAAATTCATTCTTTGCATGTGGATATCAAGTTGCCCCAGCCCCATTTGTTGAAAAGGCTATTCTTTCCCCATTAAATGATCTTGACATCCTTGTCTAAAAGCAATTGGCCAGAGGCGGATGGATTTATTTCTGGAATATCAGTTCTATTCCACTGGCCTATATGTCTGTCTATCCTTATGCTAGTACCACACTGTTTTTATTACTGTAGCTTTGTCGTAAGTTTTGATACAAGAAGTGTGAGTCCTCCTACTTTATTCTTCTTTTCCAAGATTATTCTGGGTCCCTTGAAATTTCATATGAATTTTACAGTCAGCTTACTTATTTCTGCTAAAAAAGTTGATAGTTACTAAAGTGAATCTGTATACCAATTTGAGAAGTATTGACACCTTAACAGTATTAAAACTTGCAGTCCATTTACAAAGGACTACTCTCCATTTATTTAGGTCTTAATTTCTTTCAACAATGTTTTGTACTTTTTAGTGTACAAATATTACATTATTTTGTTAAATTTATTCTTAACTATTATTTTTATGGGTTATTATAACTGAAATTATTTTCTTAATTGTATTTTTGGAATTTTCATTGCCATTGTATAGAAATACAATTGAATTTTCTGTGTTGTTCTTGTATCCTGCAACCTTGCCTAACTAGTTTATTAATTCAAATCATTTTTTAGTGGATTTCAAGAATTTTCTATATAAAGATGATGTCATCTGCAAATAGAGATACTTTTACTTCTTCCTTTCCAATCTGAATGCCTTTCATTAATTTTTTTGTCTACTTGCCATGGCTAGTTCCTCTAGCACAATGCTGGGTAGAAATGGTTAGGCAAACACCCTTGTCTTATTCTTGATCTTAGAGAGAAAGCTTTAAGTCTTTCACCATTAAGTATGATGTAAGTGTGGGTTTTTCATATATGCTGTTTTCAGGTTAAGGAAGTTTGCTTCCATTCTTGTTTGTTGAATATTTTTATCATGAAAGGGTGATGGGTTTTTTCAAATACTTCTTCATCTATTGAGATGGTCATGTATTTTCCCTTTTTTCTCTTAATATTATGTGTTATATTGGTTAATTTTAAAATGTTGAAACAACCTTGCATTCCCAGGGTGAATCTCAGCTTATCATAGATTATAATCATTTTTATATATTATTGGATTCAGGTTGCTAGTATTTTGTTGAGTATTTTTGTGTCTATTTTTATAACTGATATTTGTCTACAGTTTTCTTGTGCTGCCTGTGTCTGGTTTCGGTATGAAGGTAATACTGGCCTCATAAAATGACACAGGAAGTGGTCTACCCACTTCTATTTTTGGAAGAGTTTGAGAAGTAGTAGTATTAATACTACTTTAAACATTTTAGGAATTCACCAGTGATATCATTTGGTCTTGAGCTTTTCTTTGTGAGAAGTTTCTTGTTTAATTTTTCAACATCTTTGCTTGTTTTCTATCTACTCAGATTATTTATATCTTCTTGAATCAGTTTCAATCATTTGTGTCTTTCCAGGGATTTGTCTCTTTCATTTAGTTATCTAATTTGTTGGAATATAATAATATTTCCTTATCATGTTTGTGATTTCTGTAAATTTGATAGTGGTGTTCTCTTATTTAATTCATGATTTTAGTAATTTGAGTCTTCTCTCTTTTTCTTGGTGAGAGTAGATAAAGGTTTGTCAATTTTTTGATCATTCTGTCTTATTTTTCTATTTTCAATTTTATTTATTTCCACTCTATTATTTCTGTTCCTTTGCTGGCTTTGAGGGTATACTTTTACTATTTTATTTTTATTTTATTCTTTTTTAATAAAAAATCATATATTTTTAAGGTGTACACCATGATCATTTGATTTGCATATACATAGTGAGATGATTACTACAGTCAAGTTAATTAATATATCATCTCATGTAGTTTGCATTTTGTGTGTGTGATGACAGTACCTGAAATCTATTCTGTTGGGAAATTTCCAGTACTCAATTTGGTATTGTTAACTAGAGTCATCATGCTGTACATTAGATCTCTAGACTTATTCAACCTATATATCTGCAACTTTGTATCCATTGACCATCATCTCCCCATTTCCCCCACTTCCTGCACCTGGTAACCACTGTTCTACTATCTACTTCTATGAAGTCAACATTTTTAGAATCTACATCTAAGTGAAAGCATGCAGTTTTTTTTCTCTGTCCTATTTCAGTTAGCATAATGTCCTCCAGATTCAACCATGTTTTTGAAAATGGCAGGATCTCCATTTCTGAGACTGAATAATATTCCATATGTTTAATATATGATAATATATAGTACATATAATACATATAAATATACATAATATATATAATACATAATACATATACATATAATACGTATGTATATATATAAAATATATCCCCCACAATTTCTTCATCCATTCATCTGTCAGTGGACACTTAGGTTGTTTCCATACCTTGGCTATTATGAATAACACTGCAGTGAACATGGGGGTGCAGGTATCTTTTCAAGGTACTGATTTCATTTCTTTGGGGTATATACCGAGAAAGGGTATTGCTGTATCATGTGGCAGTTCTATTTTTAGTTTTGTAAGGAAACTCCATACTGTTTTCCATAAAGGCTGTACCAATTTACATTCTACCAACAGTGTACAAGGGTTCCCTTTTCTCCACAACATTACCAACACTTGTTCTCTCTTCTTTTTCCGACTTTTCATAATAACCATCCTAGAAGGTATGAGGTGATATCTTATTGTGATTTTGATTAGCATTTCCTTGATGATTAGTGACATTGAACACCTTGTTTTTTACTAGTTTATTAAGATGGAAAGCTAGATTATTGATTTGTGGTCTTATATTTTAATATGGGCATTAATAACTATAAATTTCTTTCTAAGCACTGCTTTAGCTGAATCATATACATTCTGGCATTTGTTATTTTCATTTCCATTTATCTCCAAGTACTTTCCAATTTCTCTTTTCCCTTGTTTTAACCCACTGATTATTTAGGAATGTGTTGTTTACTATTCACATATTTATAAATTTCCCAAATTTCTTCCAGTTATTGACTCTAATTTCAACCCACTGTGATCAAAGAAGATAATTTGTGTAATTTCAGTCCTTTTAAATCTATTGACACTTGTTTTGTGGCCTAAAATATGATCTCTTAGAGAATGTTCTGTATGCAGTTAAGAAACATTTATAATGCTGCTGTTGGATGGAGTAGTCTATAGTTGTTTATGGGTTTAGTTGTTTTATAGTGTTGCTCAAATCTACTGCCTTGTTGATCTTCTGCCTAGTTGTTCTGTCCACTGTTGAAAGTGAAATATTGAAGTTTCCAACTGTAACTGTGGAATTGTCTATTACTCCCTTTAAGCTTGTCCATTTTTGCTTCATCTGTTTTGGAACTTTGTTGTTATGTTCATATATTTTATACTTATTATATCTATTTGAGATATTTTCCCTTTTATCACTGTAAAATGTCCTTCTTTGTTTCTAGTAACAATTTTTGACTCAAATTCTATTTTGTTTTTTATCAGAATAACAACTCCAACTCCATTTTGATTACTGTTTATGTGATATACCTTTTCCCATACTTTCACTTTCAACCAGTTTGAGTCTTTGAATCTAAAGTGTGTCTCTTGTAGACAGAATATGGGTGGATCATGTTTTTATATCTGTTCTTCCAAGCTCTGCCTTTTAGTTGAAGTGTTTAACCCATTTATATTTAAATACTACCTAACAACACAAATTTATAACTATTTCTTTATGTGGTTGTCTTTTCTTTTTTTTAACCATGCTATGTATTACATCCCCATGTCTTATTTATTTTATAACTGGAAACGTGTACCTTTTGACCCCCTTCATCCATTGTGCCCACCCCCCCACCCTGAAACTGGTAACCACCAATTTGTTCTCTGTATCTATGAGCTTTTTTTGCTTTTTTTTCCTTAAGATTCCACATGTAAGTGAAATCATACAGTATATGTCTTTCTCTGTCTGACTTATTTTCACTTAGCATAATGCTCTTAGAGTCCATCCATTTTGCCTCAAATGGCAAAATTTCACTCTTTTCTATGGCTGAATAGTAGTCCACTGTATGTGTGTACCACATCTTCTTTATCCATTCATCTGTTGGTGGACACTTAAGTTGTTGCCATATCTTGGCTATTATAAATAATGCTACAATGAGCATGGGGGTGCATATATCTTTTTGAAGTAGTGTTTTCATGTTCTTTGGATAAATACCCAAATGTAGAATTTCTGGATCATACAGTAGCTCTATTTTAAATTTTTTGAGGAACTTTGGTAATGTTTTTCTCAGCAGGTTCAGTAATTTGCATTCCACACATTGCAAAAAGATACCATTTCTCATCAACACTTGTTATATCTTGTCTTTCTGATCATAACCATTCTAAAATGTGTAAGATGATATCTCATTGTGGTTTTGATTTGCATTTCCCTAATAGTTATTGATGGTGAGCACCTTTTCATGTACCTGTTAGCCATCTATATGTCTTTTTGGGGAATATGTCTATTCAGATCCTCCACCCATATTTTAACTGTTTTTTGTTTTTGTTTTTTGTTTTTGCTGTTGAGTTTTATGAGATTTTTAATATATCTTGGAAATTAGCTCCTTATCAGATACATGATTTGAAGATATTTTCTCCACTCAGTATGTTGCCTTTTTATTTCTTCGACCAACTCTTTAGCTGGCAGATGCTTTTTAGTATGATGAGTTCCACTTTTTAATTTTGCTTTTGTTGCCTTTGCTGTCAAATCTAAAATATCATTGCCAAAACTGATGTCAAGGAGATTACTGCCTGTGTTTTCTTGTAGGAATTTTATGGTTTCAGTTCTTACATTCAAGTCTTTAATCCATTTTGAGTTAATTTTTGTGTATGCAGTAAGATAGTGGTCCACTTTTATCCTTTTGCGTGTGGTTGTTCAGTTTTCCTAATACCATTTATCAAAGACACTGTCCTTTCCCCATTGTATATTCTTGGCTTTTTTTGTCTTGGATTAATTGACTGTATATGTGTGGGTTTATTATTTGCTCTCTGTTCTGTTCCATTGATCTATGTGTGTTTCTATGCAAATACCATACTGTTTTGATCACTATAGCTGTGTATTATAGTTTGAAGTCAGGGAGAGTGACACCTCCAGCTTTGTTCTTCTTTTTCAATATTGCTTTGGCTATTCAGGGTCTTTTGTGGTTACATAGAAATTTTCAGATTGCTTGTTGACTTTTAAATGAGATAGGAGAAGAAAAATATTACAAAAAATAGGTTTGTACTTTTTTATATTCATCTATATACTTATATTTATCTATATATTTATCTTTATTCCTTCTTGGGGATTCAAGTTAATGTCTACTGCCCTATCATTTCTTCCTGAAGAATTTCCTGTACTATTTCTTATAAAGGAAGCTTGTTAATGACAGCTTCCCTGGTTTTGTTTATGTAGCCCTTCTGGCCTCCATAGTGTCTGATGATAAATCAACTGTTAATTTATTGCCCATCCCTTGTACATGATATGTTACTTCTCTCTTGCTGCTTTCATCATTCTCTCTTTGCCTTTTTTTTTTTTAACTGTTTGAATGTGACATGTCTAAGTGTTGATCTCTGATTCTATCATACTTAGAGTTCTCTCAGCCTCCTGCATATGTATCTTATAGTTTTTAATCAAATTTGGGAAGTTCTTGGTCATTATTTCTTCAAATATTATTTCTGCTCTTTTCTTACTCTTCTCCTTCTGGGACTCTCACAGTGCCCATGATGGTATGCTTAATTGTTTCCCATGGGTTCCTTAGGTTCTCTTCATTTCTCTTCATTGTTTTTTGATGGGATAATTTCAAATTGACCTATCTTAATGTTTGCTGATTCTTTCTTCTGCCTACTCAGATCTGCTGTTGAACCCCTCTAGTGAAGCTTTCATTTCAGTTATCATACTTTTCAGCTCCAGAATTTCTATTTGGTTCATTTTTATAATTTCTATATCTTTATTGATATTCTATATTTAATGAGATAATTATCATGGTTTTTTATTGTTATATACTCTGGGAATTGGGCTTTGAAAGAGTTCCAACTCATTCTTCTGGCTGCTCATTTTCCCTGTGATTGTGTGTATGGGCTCTTGATTTTCAAGTCTAGCTCACAGTTGGAGAGACTGTGGGAGTAGGACAAATTAAAATGCCACAAAGTTTATTGAGATTCATTCATTTTCCTTAAATGAATCCTTTCCAGATTGCTGCAAGCCTTTGATTTATTTCCACAGCTGTGAAAAAGTTGATTCTGACAATGTTTGCTGGTGTCCTCATTGTTTTATGGAGAAGATTTTTGGAGGTCCTTACTTTCTCTGATCCAACCCCAAGGAGAACATTTTGACCAGCAGGAAAACTTCCATGGAATGCATTAAATGAGCAAATTAATGAGTTACTATTGGAGGTTGGAGGATCTCCATTACCAAAGAGAGGAAGCTCTATCTGGTGATCTTTATGGTCATCCCCAGCTTTATAATTTCTACCAGTATACCAAGATAGAATTCATCCCTATCATTTATTGATTTGTGCAGACAAAATCAGAGGATCAAAAGAGATGATGGGATTTGAATAACATAGCTCTTCCACCAACCAGCTTATCATTGGTTAGTATCAAAGTTGAAGATGACCACTCTTAATCCTTTATAAACAAGTGAGCAACGAGTAGTTCCTGACCATCTTCTGTGAAGTTAGATCCATCAGAGGAGCATTGGGTGAGATATAAAGATGACACTCGGGTCATTACCTTGAGATAAATATTTAGAATCCTCTTAGAGAAACAGCTCCAATATTTGAAGCAAACCTGATAAAATTATATGGGTTAATTGCTGAATTGCTCAAGGTGTACTGGATATGTTATTGAGGTTCAGGTGTATTTCATGGTACAATTCTTTCATGGGTATTTCCAAAATTTCAAACTATAGAGAGATAAAGATGCTAACTCTATGGAAATATCATTTTGTTCATGGTTTCCACATATAAATTATTTATTATTTCTGATTATTGCTTTTTAAAAATATATTCAAGCCCCAAATTCACATTATCTCTGTGTGTCAAACTGTAATGCAGTGTCAGTATTTGATGTGAAGATTGGATTGTCCTGATTTTGGCCAATCTGAGTCATATATTGGAGTCATTGTGATCTGTGTTCACTTAAAAAGCACATCTTTTAAAATCATGTGAGTGCAATATGATGTTGAAATGACCAATATTGTCCTCTCCAAGTACCTTGCATCATAGTTGATGCAGACCATCACATGAGGGTATTTTCAGACCTGTAGACATAATATTAGCATTCAATTTTATGTCACTTTGGGGCTTTTGCTTGACACATTGTTCTCTCATTTACTTTTGAATTGTTCCTTTGTGAAGGGTTCTTTGTGGCAGGTAAACACCATGGTTTACAGCTAACTAATATTAATGAACTAAAACTCGCTGACTCAATTTGATGAACCAGTGAGTCTCACTTTTCTGTGGCTTTAGACTCTACCCTTATACCAAGCAGTGCTGGACAAGAAATCAGCCTTTTCTTTACCTTGAACTAGGTGTGTGACTTTGGGAAGGTTACACAACCCACTGGACCTCAGTTTCCTTAATTGTAAATGAAAATATTTGCACTAGGTGATCTTTTTTTTCCTGCTTTAGTCTCACTCTATTTTATTATTTTTTTTAAATTGTGGGTGTAGTTGCTTTACAATGTTTCATTAGTTTCTTCTGTACAACAAAGTGAATCAGCTATATGTATACATATATTCCCTCCCTCATGGACCTCCCTCCCGCCCCCCACCCATCTAGGTCACCACAGGGCACTGAGCTGAGCTCCCTGCTCTAAACAGCAGGTTTTCTACCAGCTATCCATTTTACACATGGCAGTGCAAATATGTCTATCCCAGTCTCCCACCTATGTCCACACGTCTGTTCTCTACATCTGTGTCTCTATTCCTGCCCTGCAAATAGTTTCACCTGTACCATTTTTCTAGATTCAATATATATGCCTTAATGTACAATATTTGTTTTTCTCTTTCTGACATACTTCACTCTGTATGAGAGACTCTAGGTCCATCCATGTCTCTACAAATGACCAAATTTTGTTCGTTCTTAGGGGTGAGTAATATTCCATTGTAAATATGTACCACATCTTTATCTATTCATCTGTTGATGGACATTTAGGTTGCTTCTATGTCCTGGCTATTGTAAATAGTGCTGTGATGTACATTGGGGTGCATGTGTCTTTTTGAATTATGGTTTTCTCAGGGTATATGCCCAGTAGTGGAATGCTGGGTCATATGGTAGTTCTGTTTTTCATTTTTTAAGGAATCTCTATACTGTACTCCAAAGTGCGTGTATCAATTAACATTCCCACCAACAGTGCAAGAGAGTTCCCTTTCCTCCACACCCTGTCCAGCATTTATTGTTTGTAGATTTTGTGATGATGGCCATTCTGACCAGTGTGAGATGATAACTGATTGTAGTTTTGACCTGCATTTCTCTAATAATTAGTGATGTTGAGGATCTTTTCCTGTGCCTCTTGGCCATCTGTATGTCTTCTTTGGAGATGTCTATTTAGGTCTTCCACCCATTTTTTGATTGGGTTGTTTGTTTTTTTGATATTGAGCTGCATGCACTATTTGTATATTTTGGAGATTAATCCCTTGTCCATCAATTCATTTGCAAATATTTTCTCCCATTCTGAGGGTTGTCTTTTCATCTTGTTTATGGTATTCTTTGCTGTGTAAAAGCTTTTAACTTTCATTAGGTCTCATTTGTTTATTTTCGTTTTTATTTCCATTTCTCAAGGAGGTGGGTCAAAAAGAATCTTGCTGTGATTTATGTCATAGAATCTTCTGCCTATGTTTTCCTCTAAGAGTTTTATAGTGTCTGGCCTTACATTTAGGTCTTTAATCCATTTTGAGTTTATTTTTGTGTACAGTGTAAGGAACTGTTCTAATTTTGTTCTTTTACATGTAGCTGTCCAGTTGTCCCAGCACCACTTATTGAAGAGGCTCCCTTTTCTCCATTGTATATTTTTGCCTCCTTTGTCATATATTAGGTGCAACAGTTTATCTCTGGGCTTTCTATCCTCCTTTTCTCCTGTTCTATATTTCCGTTTTTGTGCCAGTACCATACTATCTTGATTACTGTAGCTTTGTAGTATAGTCTGAATTCCGGGAGCCTGATTCCTCCAGCTCCATTTTTCTTTCTCAAATTGCTTTGGCTATTCGGGGTCTTTTGTGTTTCCATACAAATTGTAAATTTTTTTGTTCTAATTCTGTGAACAATGTCATTGGTAATTTGATAGGGATTGCATTGAATCTGTAGATTGCTTTGGGTAGTATAATCATTTTCACAATATTGATTCTTCCAATCCAAGAACATGGTATATCTCACCATCTGTTTGTGTTGTCTTTGATTTCTTTCATCAGTGTCATACTTTTCTGAGTACAGTTCTTTTACCTCTTTAGATAGGTTTATTCCTAGGTGTTTTATTATTTTTGTTGCAATACTGAATGGGATTGTTTCCTCAATTTCTCTTTCTGATCTTTCCTTGTTAGTGTATAGGAATGCAAGAAATACCTGTTCATTAATTTTGTATCCTGCAACTTTACCACATTAATTAGCTCTAGTAGTTTTCTGGTGGCATCTTTAGGATTTTCTATGTATAGTATCATGTCATCTGCAAGCAGTGACAATTTTACTTGTTCTTTTCCAATTTGTATTCCTTTTATATCCTTTTCTTCTCTGAGTGCCATGGCTAGGACTTGCAAAACTATGTTGAATAATAGTGGTGAGAGTGGACATCCTTGTCTTGTTCCTGATTTTAGAGGAATTGCTTTCAATTTTTCACCTTTGAGGATCATGTTTGCTGTGGGTTTGTTGTATATGGCCATTTTTTATGTTGAGGTAGGTTCCCTCTATGCCCACTTTCTGGATACTTTTGATCATAAATGGGTGTTGAATTTTGTCAAAAACTTTCTGCATCTATTAAGATGATCATATGGTTTTTATTCTTTAATTTGTTAATATGGTGCATTATGTTGACTGATTTGCATATATTGAAGAATCCTTGCATCCCTGGAATAAATCCCACTTGAACATGGTGTATGATCCTATTAATGTGTTGTTGGATTCTGTTTGCTAGCATTTTGTTGAGGATTTTTGTGTCTATATTCATCAGTGATATTGGTCTGTAATTTTCTTTTTTTGTGTGATATCTTTTTCTGGTTTTGGTGTCAGGATGATGGTGGCCTTGTAGAATGAGCTTGGGAGTTTTCCTTCCACTGAAAATTTTTGGACGAGATTGAGAAGGGTGGGTGTTAGCTCTTGTCTAAATGTTTGGTAGAATTCACCTGTGAAACCATCTGTTCCTGGACTTTTGTTTTGTTGGAAGATTTTTAACCACAGTTTCCATATCATTACTTGTGATTTTTCTGTTTATATTTTTTATTTCTTCCTGGTTCATTCTTGGAAGGTTGTACCTTTCCAAGAATTTGTCCATTTCTTCCAGGTTGTCCATTCTATTGGCATGTAGTTCCTTGTAGTAGTCTCTTATGATCCTTCATATTTCTGCAGTGTCAGTTGTATCTTCTCCTTTTTCATTTCTAATTTTATTGATTTGAGTCCTGTGCCTTTTTTTCTTGATAAGTCTGACTAAAGTTTTATCAATTTTGTTTATCTTCTCAAAGAACCAGCTTTTAGTTTCAATTACTTTTGCTATTGTTTTCTTCATTTCTATTTCATTTATTTCTGCTCTGATCTTTATGATTTCTTTCCTTATACTAACTTTGGGTTTTGTTTGTTTTTCTTTCTCTAGTTGCTTTAGGTGTAAGGTTAAGCTGTTTATTTGAGATGTTTCTTGTTTCTTGAGATAAGATTGAATTGCTGTAAACTTTCTTCTTAGGACTGTTTTTACTGCATCCCGTATGTTTTGGATTTTTTTGTTGTTTTCATTTGTTTCTATTTTTTTTTATTTCCTCTTTGATTTCTTTAGTGATCTCTTGGTTATTTAGTAGTGTATTTTTTATCCTCCATGTGTTTGTGTTTTTATAGATTTTTTCCTGTCATTGATTTCTAATCTTTTAGTGTTGTGGTCAGAAAAGTTGCTTGATAGGCTTTAGACTGTACCCAATATACCGAGCTGTGTTACACCAGAAATCAACCTTTTTTTCACCTTTAACTAGGTGTGTGACTTTGGGAAGATTACACAGCCCTCTGGACCTCAGTTTCCTTAATTGTAAATGAAAATATTTGCACTAGGTGATGTTAACTCTAAGATTCTGTGACTCTAGCAAGGTGGAGCAAGTGAAAGAATTTGGTGAACTTAATGTGAGCTCATTTCTCCTATTGAAGACAAAGCTAAAATATTACCATCCCCAAGTGCATGCCTCTTTCTACTCCTCTTGCAATTTAAATCTTACATCGTTTATGAAGTTCAACACAGTCTCCATCACCTCCATGACGACTTTCCTGACCCTGCCAGCAATTACCGGTGATTTCTTCTTCTTCTTTTTTATTATAGTATTTATTATCATTACTACATTTTTAGTCTTCTCTATCTATTTGTATTGTTGTTTAACTTTAGTGCTTTTGAGGCTAGGGATGATAAATTATGAACATTAGTATTCCCCAAAGCATGTTGCCCAGTATTTTGTATGCAAAATAGGTTCTAGATTTGTTGAATGAATGTTGAATGGATGAAGACAGTTTAAAATACCTCTGAAACTATAGTCCTAAATTCACAATGCAAAGTGTGACCAAATTTTCCCACCTTTATTTCTCAACAAAAATACATATTTAAGGAAGTATGAAATATAATTTGAAGTTTATCTTAAATATGAACTGCTTCCCTGCTGATCTCCACATTTTTCTTCTACATAAAGTCAAGAATACTTCATTTTGAATTTGAGTTCCCTCCCATGGCACTCTTTTCCTTCTGTATTCTATAGAATACAAGAAGATTTAATCACCCAGGTATTACTGGCACATTATTTTCTATTACCTTCCAAAGAAACATGACAAAGGATGTCACTATTTAAGGGAGTGCTTGATTACTTGAAAGCACCAGAGCCAGCTCTCTAGTGTTTGATGAAAGTAGATGGTAGCATTTCAACCACTAAGTGTATCTGTAGTCTACAGGTATGGAGAGGTGCAAATCAAAGTCAGTATTCAGGGCAATATTTGATAGATTCATTATAGATATTAGCCCTGCTTGTTCCAGTTCCTTGATCATTTGCCAGTAAGTGTCTTGTCAATCCTTTCTTCTCTTTCTTAGCCTGCATTGGGAGTTTGTTGGAACACAGTGCCTAGCAACTCAAAGTCATCTGGCCCAGGAGACTTGAAGTAATCCTTTCAGATTTAGTCATGCTCAGGGAGCCATGTTGTTCCTTTATCAGGTTCTGGATGTGCCACACTTACAGAAATTAGTTATTCCAACAAAATGTATTTTTCTCTTCTGTGCCAGAATGAGACTCTAAGTAATAAGCAAAGTTGATGTTGCTTAAAGAAATTTCAAGGCTTCCCAACTCCCAGAACTCAAGTAGCCATGGAAATAAGTACTGACCAAAAATGTACTTGGACTGGATGTGTATTGGGAACCACGTGAGGAAAGGGAACTTAAATATGTGCTATGTGATGTTACACTGTAGAACTGGAAAGATGTGTTAAGTTGGTATTTTAAGGAATAATGGGCTTCTCTGTGTGAGTTTGTAAGGTAGGTGCTAGTGATGGTGGTGAGAAGAACGGGTTGGCTTTGCTCTATCTAGGCAGGATTGATGGTAATAATATAGATTTTATATATTTCTGATAAAGGATATTTGAAAATTAAGTAAACTGATCTCAGATTCATTTACATTTCATTTCCTTAAGTAAACAGTAACCGTTCTAATTGGGATGTCAGTAAAGAAAGAGATGATTTGCTCCTCTTACCATTTTACTAGAAAAAAGGTGTGCCATGCTCCCAAGTTGGCTTATATGCAAAAATCGAGATTATCAAAAATTAATGCATCTTGTCGCTGTGCCCCCTTTGACACGATTAGGGGTTTCAAACTATTGCAAATGGATTTAAAAAATATGACATTGGCATAATTTGTGGAATTCATGACATTTTTTTGTAGTTATGAAAAATGTCAGACCCATCAAAAAGCTCCTTTTTTAGCCCTCTATTTGTTCATGAGCTGACTTCTCTTGACCTAAGACTCAACCTTATGTTAAATGCTATGCCCCAAAGGATCCTTTGCAACAACACTGCAGAAGCGCTCTTTCTATGCCACCTGCTCACATCTACGGTTCATACTCTTGGTGCTCACTGGCCCAGTTGGGCTCTCTAGCAATACTAGCCCCAAGAGCTTGACTTGCCAATGTCAGTGTGTATTCTCAGTTCCAGATTTCTAGCATCGTGCCTCAAGTGTCACTTGTGCAACCCAGGGTTTCTTATTGCAGTGTTTATTTCTGCTACTGATTCATCAACTTTTATTTATCTGACTCAATTCCAGGTAGTTTTTGCTCAATTGCTGGCAGGTTGTTAACCAGCATGTGTGTATGGGGAAGCGATTCATTCATTCATTTTGACTTTCATACCTGACATCTTCATTAATACCAAGCACAGATTCTCAGATTCCAGATCTATTTGGTGTCTCTGTATTCCTTCTGCATCCAGCTCTTTGCCACAAAGTATATTTCATGTAAATGCCACTTTTTTCAAACGTTTCACATGTTCTACCGTGGAACCATATGCCTTATAGAAATGATGTCTTTTCAAGTCTGTATCCTAACATAGCTTGTCAGTGACCTCTCACAAATTGTAAGTCAGCTTGTAAGCTTTTGCACTTATCCTGAAATGTTTTCTTTAGGGCTTGTAAACTTCTTCTCATGTTATTGCCTGTATTCTGTACTCCTGTGTTCTTTTTCTTGACATTAACTACAACTACCTTACCACTTTTTTATTGTCCTTTCAGTTAGTCAAATTCAGCTGAGCTGTTGCCTCAGGAGAATGCTTCCTCTCTATGTTTATTGAGTTTAGAGCTATTTCTGTCACAGACATTCTTCTACTTTGGATGTTCTTCAATTCTGTGACCATTTCCTAAGCTCTTAATACATCAGTGATATTAAGTTATCTGAAACCTGCATTGAAGAGGAGATAGTGTTGCTAATTTTAGGGAATTAATTTAAGATTTATGGTCAGGAGATATGAGTTGCTTACTTGAAGATCAGCAAGGAATCCTGGGAGAGCCACATTGACAGGTTAGTAGATTGTGGCCTGATCTGTAAATGTAACTTAAGAGCTATTGGTTTTCCTTGTTTACATAGTTGTCACCATTGTTGCACAATTGTTAATGCTTATTGAGTGTTCAATCTGTGCTAGGCACTCTGCTAAGGGCTTTATGTGAAGTATCTTTTTTTTTATGTGAAGTATTTTATTCAACATTCACAGTAGCCCTTCAAGGTAGGTTTTATTATTATCTCACTTTTACAGATGAGAAAACAGAGACGCACGAGGGTAAGTGACTTGTTTGAAAACATGCAACCAATAAGTGGTAGATAGGGTATTTGAACCTATGTAGTATAACTTCAGCATCCATATTTCTCTTACATACCACATTGTACAGTCATCTTATAATGATATTTATTGTGCAGTTATGATGATCCAGGCACACAGTATAGTTAACCACCATGTATTCAGTAGTTTATTCTATTGTTTCATCAGCCCCTCATGACAGGATACATCATTATTTTTCTTTCACAAATGAAGAAACTGAGGTTTAGAGAAAATAAGTAGTGTCTCCAAAGTGATACAGCGAGTAAGTGGCAGAGAAAGGATTTGAAGTCATATCCGTAACCACTCTGTTATATTGCATCAATATAGGAGTAAAAACCAATAAACAGAAAAGCTGATCTATGGGTTTCTACAGCAAGAAGAAAAAATCATATCTTTAATCCTGCTGCTTACAGCACCTATTAAATGGAAGATATTGGGATATATAACCAATATTAATAACTTATGCATAGTTATTCCTGATGTTAAAAAATGGTAGGATTTCCCTCAAAACATGGAATCACTATGTTTCTTCATTAAGGTATTTGGCTTACCAAAGAATTCCAGAACTGTCTTGTCAGAAGTAGCAGTAAGGAGAGGTGGCGTAGTATGTGGCATGTACCTCCAGGAAAAGTGAATATATATAAATGTGTATTACAGTGGAAATAGCAACATAGCAAGAGAAAGTGTGAATTAAGGAGCTGCACTCTTATAATTCCCCACCCTTAATAAACAACCTGCCAGTGAACTGCTAGGATCTATCTGTAACTGTCTACTTGGTTGTAGAAATTGGTACATTGAAGAAACAGGGTATTTGTTTGGAGAAGATAGGAAAGATGGTTTAGGAATATGAGCTGCTGCCCAAGGAAGGCAGGCCAGGGTGGATTTCCACAGTGATAGGCATGAAATCCCTAGGTAGTAGGGGAAAGTGTGGCATTAATTTTAAGAAGCCCACTGAAAAGATATGGACATACTCAGAGACAGATGTTATATCTGCTTCAGAACTTTGATCTTGGTTAACCTTAATTTTAATTATTATTTGTTTCTACTCCTGAGAATCTTAAAATTATCTGAAAGAAATTAAAAGACTGTATTTTTAATTCTAGAGTTTGTGCTGGGAAATTTCTACTTCCTAACATACTGATGTTAGCAGGGATTTAGAATTTGCTGCCAGGCTTCTCTTGGAAACTTTTCCCCCTGGCATAGCCCTAGAAATGCTAACTTGGAAAAATGGCATCTGGTTGGCAGTCCCTTAACACAGACACTCTTGAATTTTTGCTAAAGTATGTATGAAGACATGAAAAATGAGAACTCACAATAATGCTAAAAATTATGACTGGCAGTCAAATTATTGCCAGAACTAGGGAGAAATTTCCACTAGCTAAAAATCAGAAAGAAATGGATTGAAAAGAACAATCAATGGACCACTCACACTATGCTGATAATCCAATACATCGAGACTAGGTAGGAAAAAACTCTTCTTTCCTCCCATAGAGTCTAAATACTGGTTCCAAAATACAAATTCTATACCCAGAAAAATGGAGTAGTTGTCTTATGGGCATAGAAGGGACTGTTTTAGAAGCCTAGAAGGCTGACCATTATCCCCTAAAATATCGTCCTTCTTCCTGTATATACTCGGGAACTGAAACTACCAGAAAACAATGAAAGAAGGCAAATGATGGTGATGGCTTTGGGAGTTTGAGTATGAAGCAGTGTTGAATCATATCCATAAGGATCAGTCTCCACAAACAAACTGCTGTAGGTAGCAACAGAGAAAAGAAGAATCTTGGTAGGAGGATATTCCAAGGATTATACTTTTTTCATGTATTCCATCAGTTCAGATAATCAACAAGGCAGGCACTTGGGTCAGGAGAGGATCTAATCTTTTTTTTGGGGGGAGGGGGGATTTGTTTGTTTGTTTGTTTGTTTTTGCTGTATGCAGGTCTCTCACTGCTGTGGCCTCCCCCACTGCGGAGCACAGGCTCCGGACGCGCAGGCCCAGCAGCCATGGCCCACGGGCCCAGCCGCCCCACGGCACGCGGGATCCTCCCGGACTGGGGCACGAACCCGCGTCCCCCGCATCGGCAGGCAGACCCCCAACCACTGCGCCACCCGGGAAGCCCGGGGATTTGTTTTAATTGAAGTATATTTGATTTACAATATTGTATTAGTTTCAGTTGTACAACAGAATGATTTAATATATTACACACCATACAAAATTATTAAAATATTATTGACTGTATTCCCTATGCTGAACATTACAACCTGTAACTTATTTATTTCATAAATAGTAGTTTGTACCTATTAAAGCCCTTCAGCTATTTCACCCATCCCCCACCCCTCCCCTCTGGCAACCACTAGTTTACTTGTATTGATGAGTCTGTTTCTATTTTGTTATATTTGTACGTTTCTTTTGTTTTACATTCCACGTATAAGCAAAATCATACAGTAAACACAATCTTTCTCTGACTTCTTTCACTTAGCATGATACCCTTCAGATCCATTCATGTTGTTGCAGATGGATGAGTTTCCTTCTTTCTCATGGCTGAGTAGTATTCCATTGTATATATGTATATACTCACTTCTTTTTTTATCCAATCATTTGTTGGTAGACACATGGTTACTTCCATATCCTGGCTATTGTAAATAATATTGCAATGAACATTGGGGTGCATATATCTTTTCAAATTAGTGTTTTTGCTTTCTTTGGATAGATACTCAGGAGTGGAATTGCTAGATCCAATCATAGTTCAAAAGTGATATGTTATAGATCAACGGAAGAGGATAGAAAGCACAGAGGTAAACCCATGCACATATGGTCACCTTATCTTTGATAAAGGAGGCAAGAATATACAGTGGAGAAAAGACAGCCTCTACAATAAGTGGTGCTGGGAAAACCTCATAGCTACATGTAACAGAATGAAATTAGAACACTCCCTAACACCATACACAAAAATAAACCCAAAATGGATTAAAGACCTAAATATAAGGTGAGACACTGTCAAACTCTTAGAGGAAAACATAGGCAGAACACTCTATGACATAAATCACAGTGAGTTTCTTTTTGACCTACCTCCTAGAGAAATGGGAATAAAAACAAAGATAAACAAATGGGACCTAATGAAACTTAAAAGCTTTTGCACAGCAAAGGAAACCATAAACAAGACCAAAAGACAACCCTCAGAATGGCAGAAAATATTTTCAAATGAAGCAACTGACAAAGGATTAATCTCCAAAATTTATAAGCAGCTCATGCAGCTCAATATCAAAAAAACAAGCAACCCAATCCAAAAACGGGCAGAAGACCTAAATAGACATTTCTCCAAAGAAGATATACAGATTGCCAACAAATACATGAAAGAATGCTCAACATCATTAATCATTAGAGAAATGCAAATCAAAACTACCATGCTCTATCATCTCACAGCAGTCAGAATGGCCATCATCAAAAAATCTACAAATAATAAATGCTGGAGAGGGTGTGGAGAAAAGGGAACCCTCTTGCACTGTTGGTGGGAATGTAAATTAATACAGCCACTATGGAGAACAGTATGGAGGTTCCTTAAAAAAGTAAAAATAGAACTACCATATGACCCAGCAAACCTACTACTGGGCATATACCCTGAGAAAACCATAATTCAAAAAGAGTCATGTACCACAATGTTCATTACAGCTCTTTTTACAATAGCCAGGACATGGAAGCAACGTAAGTGTCCATCGACAGATGAATGGATAAAGAAGATGTGGCACATATATACAATGGAATATTACTCAGCCATAAAAAGAAACAAAATTGAGTCATTTGTAGTGAGGTGGATGGACCTAGAGTCTGTCATACAGAGTGAAGTAAATCAGAAAAGAAAAACAAATACCATATGCTAACACATACATATGGAATATTAAAAAAAAAAAAAGGTCCTGAAGAACCTAGGGGCAAGATGGGAATAAAGATGCAGACCTACTAGAGAATGGACTTGAGGATATGGGGAGGGGGAAGGGTAAGCTGGGACAAAGCGAGAGAGTGACATGGACATATGTACACTACCAAATGTAAAATAGATAGCTAGTGGGAAGCAGCTGCATAGCACAGGGATGTCAGCTCAGTGCTCTGTGACCACCTAGAGGAGTGGGATAGGGAGTGTGGGAGGGAGGCAGATGCAAGAGGGAAGAGATATGGAGATATATGTATATGTATAACTGATTCACCTTGTTAAAAAGCAGAAACTAACACACCATTGTAAAGCAGTTATACTCCAATAAAGATGTTATAAAAAAAACGTGATATGTTAGATGAAATCAATTTAGACTTGGAGAACAAACAGGTGAGAATAGGAGATAATATACATCAAACTTTCATCCAGCTGTATATCTGAGAAAGGGATTTATATAACCCCTAGTTTGAGTGCAGCCTAAGGAAAATTATTGTCTCCGAACTGTTGGCAAACATAGGGTCAAGACAGAATGCAACTTCTTTGAAAGTAAGCAACAAAAGAAAATATGGAACACATGGAAAAAATTTTAAACAGGCTAAAGGCAAAATGATTCTGTATTCTGTTCAAAGAAAGAGCACATTTCTGGAAATGAGTTTTTAAAGGAGTCACAAAAATATTAGAAAATATTTTGTTATTTTAACTAAAATGTGAGATGACATAGCTAGTACAATGAAGCAGAGTATAAAATGGAAGGTATTCAGAGTATAAAATGTAAGGTATTTTGTAGTGTCATGAACCACTTTGAAAATTTGATGAAATTTCTGGACCTTCTTTCCATATAAAACAAATTTATAAATATACTCATTTTTCCATTTAATTTCTTGGCTTTCACATAGCATCTGAAGTCTGTTTATGAACCTCTGTTTCAGAACCCGTGCCATAATCAAAGAACAGATGAAGAATAGAAAATAGAATGAACTTATCAAAAATGGGAGATAAGGTAAAGAAAGATTACAACAGTTAACACTCAGTCACAAATTTATATCATCAGTGAAGGCTTGAAGAGAGCAGAATTGACAATGCTGACAATCACCTCAGTGAGAATGTCATACATACTTGAAAAATATTGTCAGAAAGCAATGAAAAAGACAAAGAGACCCCTGAGGGAGAAGATGATAAATCTGAAGAATGGCTTTCCATCCTAATAATTTTAAGTATTCCTCAGGAAAAAAAAAAAAAAAGAAAACTAAAATATTAATGATATGTATATATAAAGAAACAGAAAACTTTTTCTTAGTTGAAAAAAGATTTGAGTAGGCCTATCACAGTCTAAGCAAAATTAGAAGAGAAAAGAGAGCCACACTTTCTAAAGGTTTTTTTTTTAAACATAGATTATTTGACATATAAAAATAGATAGCCAAGGAGGACTGTAAATATTAAGAAGTAAAAGCAGAAAAAATACAGTGTGGTTTCTGGCCTTACATTTAGGTCTTTAATCCATTTTGAGCTTATTTTTGTGTATGGTGTTAGGGAGTGTTCTAATCTCATACTTTTACATGTACCTGTCCAGTTTTCCCAGCACCACTTATTGAAGAGGCTTTGTTTTCTCGACTGTATATTCTTGCCTCCTTTATCAAAGATAAGGTGACCATATGTGCATGGGTTTATCTCTGGGCTTTATATCCTGTTCCATTGATCTATATTTCTGTTTTTGTGCCAGTACCATATTGTCTTGATTACTGTAGCTTTATAGTATAGTGTGAAGTCAGGGAGCCTGATTCCTCCAGCTCCGTTTTTTGTTCTCAAGATTGCTTTGGCTATTTGGGGTCTTTTGTGTTTCCATACAAATTGTGAAATTTTCTGTTCTAGTTCTGTGTAAAATGCCAGTGGTAGTTTGATAGGGATTGCATTGAATCTGTAGATCACTTTGCATAGTAGAGTCATTTTCACAATGTTGATTCTTCCAATCCAAGAACTTGGTATATCTCTATCAATTTGTATCATTTTTAGTTTCTTTCATCAGTGTCTTATAATTTTCTGCATACAGGTATTTTGTCTCCTTAGGTAGGTTTATTCCTAGATATTTTATTCTTTTTGTTGCAGTGTATACAATGGAATATTACTCAGCCATAAAAGGAAACAAAATTGAGTTATTTGTAGTGAGGTCGATGGACCTAGAGTTTGTCATACAAGTGAAGTAAGTCAGAAAGAGAAAAACAAATACCGTATGCTAACATACATATATATATATATGGAATCTAGGGGAAAAAAAGGTCATGAAGAACCTAGGGGTAAGATGGGAATAAAGACACAGACCTACTAGAGATTGGACTTGAGGATATGGAGAGGGGGAAGGGTAAGCTGTGACAAAGAGAGAGTGGCATGGACATATATATACACTACCAAACATAAGATAGATAGCTAGTGGGAAACAGCCACATAGCAAAGGGAGATCAGCTTGGTGGTTTGTGACCACCTAGAGGGGTGGGATAGGGAGGGTGGGAGGGAGGGAGACGCAAGAGGGAAGAGATATGGGAACATACGTATATGTATAACTGATTCACTTTGTTATAAAGCAGAAACTAACACACCATTGTAAAACAATTATACTCCAATAAAGATGTTAAAAAAAAAATACAGTGTAGTGCTTGAGACCTTGTGTTTTAAAGCCAGGCTAGTTCTACACTTAGCAGTTGTGTGGATTTGGATGAGGTAATTAATTCTTCTGAATCTGTTTTCACATCTCTGAAACAGGAATATTCAGTTACCTCATAGGACTATTGTGAAAATTAAGTGAGGTAATTTATTCAAAATGCTTAATAAGAGGTGTGGCACTTAGGAGGAACTGTCTGTGATAACAGTATTGCTGCTATCATCATCATCATCATCAGTAGTAGGATTCTAGATGACTTTTAGTTTATTATTTCTATATTTTCCAATTTTTTTTACAGTAAGCATGTGTTATGTTTGTAATCAGGAGAATATGTTGTTTAAAAATAACTATATACATGTTGATATATAGAGTGCAGGGCAAACATAGAGGCATTGCAGGGCTGCAGAAAGTGTAGCAATGTAAAATTTTAAAATTTTGCTAATTTTAAGTAACAAGCATGTATTCTATAATAAAAAAACTTTATTTTAAAAGCTTATTTTATTTAAGAGTTGTATGAGCTACAAATGCTCACTATAAATAGTTAGGACCCTGCAGATGAGTACAAGAACAAATATTCAGTGTCCTTTCTACCAAGAAATGACCAATATTGTTTTTTGTGTGCACATTTGTTTGTTCATTTTGTGTATTCATGTTTATCTATGTTTATTGTACTCTTGAGATCATACCAACTATCGAGTTCCATATCCTGCTTTTTATAACCTAATATTTTATTGAGAGGATTTTATCCATGCATTTGAAATCTCCCTAAACATAATTTTTAATAGTTGCTCAGATGATTCAACTATTATGTAATTGTGGTATATATAGGTCATTCATGATTTCTTTTTGTTACGTTTAATGCTCTAACAAACATACATGTATATGACTCTTATTCTGACTTTCTGATCATTTGCCTAAAGGTGATTCCTAGAAAAAGAGATACTAGGCCAAAAGGGGTACATATTTTTAAGACTCTTGATGAATCTTGATGCTTTCTATAAAGGTTGTAACAATTTATATTCCTCTTCCAACCACGCTCTTAACTTTCTAGTCTTACCATTCCCTCAGTCAGTAACATTACTTTACTTTTTAAATCTATATTAATTTCATAAGCAAAACATCAGTTTTAGTTGTTTTAACTTCCATTACATTGCTTACATACTTGAACATTTATTTTCATATGTTTATTGGCCAGTTGTAGTTCCTCCTTTATGAATTGCACATGTGTGACTTTTGTCAGTTTTTTGTTTTGTATTCTTAGTCATTTCTTTATTATTTGTAATAACCCTATATATTCTGAAGATTTTTGCGCATTAAAAAACAAAAATAAATTTATGGTAAAAGCTCTAAGTAAACTAAGAATAGAGGGGAACGTCCTCAATCCAAAGAAGAATATTTATAAAAAACCCACAGCTAACATCATACTAATGTTGAGAAACTCAAAGATTTCTCACCAGAGTCAAGTACAAAGCAAGGATAGCCCCTCTTAACAGTCCTTTTCAACATCACACTGGAAGTTCTAGCTAATGCATGAAGACAATAAAAGAAAATAAAAGGTACAAAGATTTGGAAGAAGAAAGAAAATTTGTTTGCAGATGACATGATCATTTAAGTAGAAAATTCAAAAGAATCAATAAAAATCCCCCTGGAACTAATAACTTATAACAGTGTTGCAGTATATAAGGTTAATATACAAAAGTCAATTTCTTTTCTATATACCAGCATGAATAGGTAGAATTTGAAATTTGAAACATGGTATCATTTACATTAGTACCCTCCAAAATGAAATACTTAGGTATAAGTCTAACAAAATATGTATCAGATCTATATGAGGAAAACTACATAACTCTCATGAATTAAATCATAGAATAAATAAAGAGATACTCCATGTTCATGGATAGGAAGTCTCATCATTGTCATGGTGTCAGTCTTTCCCAACTTGACCTATAGATTCAATGCAATCCCAATCAAAATCCCAGCAAGTTATTTTGTAGGTATTTACAAAGTTACTCCAAAGTTTATATGGAGAGTCAAAAGACCCATAATAACCAACACAGTCTTGAAGTAGAAGGACCAAGTTGGAGGACTGACACTGCCTGACTTCAAGACTTAGTATAAACCTGCAGTAAGCAAGACAGTGTAGTATTGAAAGAATAAACAAATACATCAGTGGAGCAACATAGAGAGCCCAAAGGTAGACACACATAAATACAGTCAACTGAATTTTGAGAAAGGAACAAAGGCAGTACAATGGAGCAAAATACTCTTTTTGCCAAATGGCGCTGAAACAACTGGATATCCACGTGCCAAAAAAGAAAAAATCTAGCCACAGATCTTATACCCATCTTAAAAATTAATATAAATTACAGACCTAAGTATAAAATGAAAAACTCCAAAACTGCTAGAAGATAACATAGGAGAAAACTTAGATGACCTTGTGTATAGCAATGCTTTTTAGCTATAACAGCAAAGGCATGATCCATGAAAGAAATAATTGATAAACTGACATCATTAAAATTATAAACTTCTCCTCTGCGAAAGAATGTTAAGAGAATGAGAAGACAAGCCACAGACTGGTAGAAAATATTTGCAGAAGGCACATCTGATAAAGGACTGTTATCCTAGAACTCTTAAAACTCAATGATAAGTATACAAGCAACCCAATTTAAAAATGGGCCAATGACCTTAATAGATACTTTGCCAAAGAAGATATAAGATGGCAAATAAACCTATGAAAAGATGCCCCATCATATATTACCAGGGGGATTCAAGTTAAAACAACAATGGGATACAACTACACACTTATTAGAATGGCCAAAATCCAGAACACTGACAACACCAAGTGCTGGTAAGAATGTGGAGAAACAGGGACTCTCACTGATTTCTGATTAGAATACAAAATGGTACAGCCACTTTGGAAGATTGTTTGGCAGTTTCTTACAAAATTAATGTACTCTTACTATGATCCAGGAATTTCATTCCTTGGTATTAACCAAAAGGAGTGGAAAACTTATATCCACATAAAAACCTGTACATAGATATATGGGGGTTATATGGGAAATTTTTGTACTTTCCCCTCAATCTTGCTATGAACCTAAAAATACTCTAAAAATAAATTTGATAAGAAAAGAAAACTTTGTTATAAAGTGTGTAAAAGTTGACAATATTTTTGATCAGTGTGACTAGAGACTATAATTTTTATGGCAAAAAGAAAAAGGAAAGAGATTCATAGAAGGGTATATAAATGTTCCTCTGGAGAGGCTTTATGACTTTTAGCCAACACTTTCCTTCTAAGCATGTGAAAATTAACATAACATATCATCTGTTTTAATCCATAAATATACTTTTCAGCAATCATTTTCATTTGAAGAGAGTGCCATACTTGCAGAGCCCAAGTGTTTTTTTTATTTGTTCTGTTATCCTGTCTTGGTAGGCCAAGAATGGACTGGACACTTTCCAAAGCTGAAATTAAATATGATCTTACAGGATCTCAGTTCTGGGAAATTTTGTGAATGTGTATGTAACTATTGTGACAGAGTGAGAATGTAGAATGTAGAGCATAAAATTCTCATTTAGGGTGACCCTGGCTCTTTCTTCTCAAGTTTTTTCAATGTCTGTCTCTATATATTCAGAAGTGAAACCTCTGGCATTACTCATACCTGAGCACTGTGCTTCTTTACTTCCTCAGTTGGACTTCCTCAAACTCTATGGTTTCTACTATAAACAGAACCCAAACTTGTTCATTGAACATATATTCTACACTGAGCATAGCTAATGGTGTGTTGTACATTCCTTAATACTGTATGTTCCTTCCTTCCCTTTTCACAAATGCCATTATTTCTTCCTGTGCTTCTCCCACTTTTAACCATTTTACCATACCTTTCTTCCTCCATTTCAGTCAGTTTGCATTTCCCTTCTCTCATTCCAAAAAATAAAGCCAAATACCAGTCAGAAGGGTCCATCCAAGAGTGTTTTTCAAACTGTGTGTTATGACCCAAGAGTGTATATGTAATCAATTTAGTAGGTTACAATCAGCACTTTAAAATGAAAAAAAAAAGAAAATATCAGAGAATATCATGTATAGAAAGGCAATTACTTTTTCATGAAACAAACAGGAGGGTACTGGGTCCCGTGTAAAATGCATTTTGTACTGTCACTCAAGCTCAAAAATGTTTAAGAAACATGACTATAAAGCATACCAAAGGGTGCAAGACATAGATTTAGAGCCAGATTAAGTAGTCTATCAACCGGGCAGCTGCCCTGAGTTCCAATCTATAGATATAAAAATATTTCACAGATACTATAAGCAGATGGAGAAAGTTGCAATTACTAGGACTCTAGTGGGGGAGTAGTATATGTGGGTAAGGTAGATTAGTTTGTACATAGTACTGTATTGCTTAGAGCAGCAGGCAAAGACTGAATCCTTTCTTTCATGTTCTCCCATCTCCACACACAGCTCAGACTGCCATTTTAATCCAGGTTGAACAAATATTTAAATGAATTCAATTTGAAGGGACACCAAATCATTAGCTGGCTGAATTTGCTTATGTGTCTTGACTCAAGTCTGTATAGACATTAAACTAAGAGAAAAAAAAGCTGTTGTAAAACATGTGTTTATTAGTTAAGATAGTAATAGCTTCTGTAATAATAAAACTCAGAATTTCAGTGACACAGCACAACAGAAGATTTCTTCTTATTCATGTAATTTACATTGCAGGTGTGGGCAAGTCAGTGGGTAGCTTTCCTCCAAATGATGATTCAGGAAGTCAGATTTCCTCCATACGGTGGTTCTTCAGGCTTTCAGAGCCTTCTGCATCCAGCCTGAAGATGGGGAAAGAGAGTGTGAAGAAAACACACCTTTACTAAAAACTCTCACCTGGAAGTGATAACCGTCACTTGTGTTCACATTCCATTGGCAAAAATTTGATACAAGGCCACACCTGGAACCAAGGAGGGACTGGGAAATGTAGTCCCTGACTAGGTACCTGCCTCTGAATAACACCACTACACAGTAAAGAGGGGCATGTATTTTTGGTGAACAGGTTTCTCTTTCAGTCACAAGTTAGAGTACTCATAAAGATGTCTCCAGAAATTGCCAACACAGATATTTGGAACACATTGCTCCTCTTCTTACCATCACCATGCTCTTTTGCATTATGACAGGGTTGTGTTGATTATTGGCACTTATGCTTTTTTGGATAAGAATAGACCATTTCATTTCTGTCTTACTAAGGTAGTGATTTTGGCATCTTCACATTTAGCTGCATATTACTCTTTGTTTAAATGAATGTAGTTAGGAAGCATGAAGTGCATAAGGTAATAAATCCTAAATTGTAGGCAGCTACCTCATTTATTCAGCTGCTTGATTTCCATTTGGTTGACCAGGCAGAGTGCTTTGCATTCTATGGTTTGTGATATTTGGATGCAGTAGAATGGCTTTAAGTTTTGATTAAACAGAAAGCTTGAAAAGGTTTAAATGGTAAGCCAGTAATATTGAAAACATTACAATCTGGTTTAGATAAACAGTCATTTGAATGAATTGGATATAAACACATTTACTTTGGGCAGAAAGCACTTTCTTACAAATTGCTCTTACGATTTTTATTTAGGCTTCTGAATATCAGAATAGTTCATGATTATGGATAACAATTGTTGGCAAAGGCATTATTGCTTTATTAGAATTCTTAGTATCTGTATGGTACTAATATTTGATTATCACTTTATTTATTCTCCTCTGGTAATCAGAACAAAATATTAAAATTTGGAATCTCCTATTAGCAACTAGAGTTTTCTTCAAAGATACCTGTCAACAGTGTGACTATGGAAAATTGTGTTGCCTATGTCTGAAATGCAGTGTGCAAATATCTTCAAAAATAATGAATGCGATAGATTTGTTAAATTACTGTAAAATGGCTTTGCCTTCACTGAAATGATTTGAACACTAAATTTATATAATGAATTATTCTCTCTTCTTTCCTTTTTGTTTTCTGCTCTAGTTTAGTGAGCAGGTTAATTAAGTGCTAATATTAAATTCACTGGAGTATACAAAAAAAGGAATAGCATCCGCACTGCTGATTAAATGGAAAGGTAGAAGGCTGGCCATGAGGTTTAATTGGTAACAGGGGAGCTGTTGGTTTCTTTGTGTTATCTGGTCTACAGAATGTTGATTCTTTTCTAACAAGTGACCAAGGAAAAGAAGAAAATGGTGACATGGGAAAAAGAGCATTTTCTCATTTCAAAAATAACTGATAAATAACCATTATGAACTTAGTCATTACTTTACATCAGTGTTTTGCAACACAAATTCCATTGAAATATTTTTCCTGTGAAACACTCTACAAAAAAAAAAGCCCTTTAGAAGAAAATCAGTTAGGAAAACACTGACTCCTTTCTTATAGATGGTCACAATGCATGCTAGCATTTTGAAGGCTTCAACAAATCCTATAGTTAGGAAGCCTATTTGACTTTTTAAACCTAGAGATCTCAATTTATTTTAAGCAACCATTTTTGTTTAGTAAGTATTAACCCTAATCCCTTGATCTCTGCCCAGCCTTTTATTTTTTCTTATAAGAAAAAAGGTGGAAAATAATGCTTATAGTTTTTAAAGGGTAAAAATATTTTTGTTTCTAAAACCCACGGTAAGATATATACTCAAAAGAATTGAAAACAGGTTTCCAAATGAAAACTTATACATGAATGTCCATAGCAACAATATTCACAATAGCCAAAAGCAGAAACAACTCAAATGTCCATCTATCAATGAATGAACAAATAAATAAGGCAAATACATATAATGGAATATTGTTTGACTATAAAAGGGAATGAAGTACTGTTACATGCTACAACATGGATGAGCTTTGAAAATATGCTAAGCAATAGAAGGCAGTCACATAAAACTACATATTACATGATTTTATATATACAAAATAGAATAGACAAACCTATAAAGACAAAGTAAGTTAGTGGTTGCTTAGGGCTGGGGAGATGGGATTTGGGGAATGACAGGTAAATGATATAGAGTATCTCTTTGTGGTGATGAAAATGTAAAATTGACCACGGTGATTGTTGCACATGTCTGTGAATATACTAAAAACTGTTGAATTGCACCCTTAAAATGAATGAATTTGTGCTATGTGAATTATGTCTCAATGAGGATATTAAAAAATGAATGGTAGGGAGGGGCAGGACATATTTAAAGTGATGAAAGAGAAAAACCTACAACCAAGATGATTCTACCTAGCAAGGATCTCATTCAGATATGATGGAGAAATTAAAAGCTTTACAGACAAGCAAAGGCTAAGAGAAGTCAGCGCCACCAAACCAGCTTTAAAACAAATGCTAAAGGAACTTCTCTAGGCAGGAAACACAAGAGAAGGAAAAGACCTACAATAATAAGCCCAAAACAATTAAGAAAATGGGAATAGGAACATACATATAGATAATTACCTTAAATGTAAATGGATTAAATGCTCCAACCAAAAGACATAGATTGGCTGAATGGATACAAAAACAAGACCCGTATATATGCTGTCTACAAGAGACCCACTTCAGACCTTGGGACACATACAGGCTGAAAGTGAGGGGATGGAAAAAGATATTCCACGCAAATGGAAATCAAAAGAAAGCTGGAGTAGCAATTCTCATATCAGACAAGATAGACTTTAAAACAAAGACTATTAAAAGAGACAAAGAAGGACACTACATAATGATCAAGGGGTCGATCCAAGAAGAATATATAACAATTGTAAATATTTATGCACCCAATATAGGAGCACCGCAATATATAAGGCAAATACTAACAGCCATAAAAGGGGAAATCAACAGTAACACAGCCATAGTAGGGGAATTTAACACCCCACTTTCACCAATGGACAGATCATCCAAAATGAAAATAAATAACGAAACACAAGATTTAAATGATACATTAAACAAGAAGGACTTAATTGATGATTATAGGAAATTCCATCCAAAAACAACAGAATACACATTTTTCTCAAGTGCTCATGGAACATTCTCTAGGATAGATCATATCTTGGGTCACAAAACAAGCCTTGGTAAATTTAAGAAAAAGGAAATAATATCAAGTATCTTTTCCGACCACAACGCTCTGAGACTAGATATCAATTACAGGAAAAAATCTGCAAGAAATACAAACACATGGAGGCTAAACAACACACTACTTCATAACCAAGAGATCACTGAAAAATCAAAGAGGAAATCAAAAAATACCTAGAAACAAATGACAATGAAAACACAATGACCCAAAACCTATCGGGTGCAGCAGAAGGAGTTCTAAGAGGGAAGTTTATAGCTATACAAGCCTACCTTAAGGAACAAGAAACATCTCAAATAAACCACCTAACTTTACACCTAAAGCAATGAGGGAATGAAGAACAAGAAATCCCCAAAGCTAGCAGAAGGAAAGAAATCATAAATATCACATTAGAAATAAATGAAAAAGAAATGAAGGAAATGATAGCAAAGATCAATAAAACTAAAAGCTGGTTCTTTGAGAAGATAAACAAAATTGATGAACCATTAGCCAGACTTATCAAGAAAAAAAGAGAGAAGACTCAAATCAATAGAATTTGAAGTGAAAAAGAAGTAACAACTGACACTGCAGAAATATAAAGGATCACGAGAGATTACTACAAACAACTCTATGGCAATAAAGTGAACAACCTGAAAGAAACTGACAAATTCTTAGAAATGCACAACCTTCTGAGACTGAACCAGGAAGAAATAGAAAATATGAACAGACCAATCACAGGCACTGAAATTGAAGCTGTGATTTAAAATCTTCCAACAAACAAAAGCCCAGGACCAGATGGCTTCACAGGCGAATTCTATCAAACATTTAGAGAAGAGCTAACACCTATCCTTTTAAACTCTTCCAAAATATAGCAGAGGGAGGAACACTCCCAAATTCATTCTACGAGACCACCATCACCCTGATACCAAAACGAGACAAAGATGTCACAAAGAAAGAAAACTACAGGCCAGTATCACTGATGAACATAGATGCAAAAATCCTCAACAAAATACTAGCAAACAGAATCCAACAGAACATTAAAAGGATCATACATTATTATCAAGTGGGGTTTATCCCAGGAATGCAAGGATTCTTCAATATATGGAAGTCAATCAACGTGATACACCATATTAACAAATTGAAGGAGAAAAACCATATGATCATCTCAATAGATGCAGCAAAATCTTTCGACAAAACACAACACCCATTAAATATAAAAACCCTCCAGAAAGTAGTCATAGAGAGAACTTACCTCAACATAATAAAGTCCATATATGACAAACCCACAGCCAACATTGTCCTCAATGGTGAAAAACTGAAACCATTTCCACTAAGATCAGGAGCAAGACAAGGTTGCCCACTCTCACCACTATTATTGAACATAGTTTTGGAAGTTTTAGTCACAGCAATCAGAGAAGAAAAAGAAATAAAAGGAATCCACATCAGAAAAGAAGAAGTAAAACTGTCACTGTTTGCAGATGACATGATACTATACATAGAGAATCCTAAAGATGCTACCAGAAAACTTCTAGAGCTAATCAATGAATTTAGTAAAGTAGCAGGATACAGAATTAATGCACAGAAATCTCTTGCATTCCTATACACTAATAATGTAAATTCTGAAAGAGAAATTAAGGAAACATTACCATTTATCACTGGAACAGAAAGAATAAAATAACTAGGAAGCAGCCTACCTAAGGAGACAAAAGACCTGTATGCAGAAAATTATAAGACACTGATGAAAGAAATTAAAGATGATACAAACAGATGGAGAGATATACCATGTTCTTGGATTGGAAGAATCAACATTGTGAAAATGACTCTACTTCCCAAAGCAATCTACAGCTCGAATAAACAACCTAACCTTGCACCTCAAGCAATTAGAGAAAGAAGAACAAAAAAACCCCAGAGTTAGCAGAAGGAAAGAAATCATAAAAATCAGATCAGAAATAAATGAAAAAGAAATGAAGGAAACAATAGCAAAGATCAATAAAACTAAAAGCTGGTTCTTTGAGAAGATTAACAAAATTGATAAACCATTAGCCAGACTCATCAAGAAAATAAGGGAGAAGACTCAAATCAATAGAATCAGAAATGAAAAAGGAGAAGTAACAACTGACACTGCAGAAATACAAAAAATCATGAGGGATTACTACAAGCAACTCTATGCCAATAAAATGGACAATCTGGAAGAAATGGACAAATTCTTAGAAATGCACAAACTGCCAAGACTGAATCAGGAAGAAATAGAAAATATGAACAGACCAATCACAAACACTGAAATTGAAACTGTGATTAAAAATCTTCCAACAAACAAAAGCCCAGGACCAGATGGCTTCACAGGCGAATTCTATCAAACATTTAGAGAAGAGCTAACACCTATTCTTCTCAAACTCTTCCAAAATATAGCAGAGGGAGGAACACTCCCAAACTCATTCTACGAGGCCACCATCACCTTGATACCAAAACCAGACAAGGATGTCACAAAGAAAGAAAACTACAGGCCAATATCACTGATGAACATAGATGCAAAAATCCTCAACAAAATACTAGCAAACAGAATCCAACAGAACATTAAAAGGATCATACATTATTATCAAGTGGGGTTTATCCCAGGAATGCAAGGATTCTTCAATATATGGAAGTCAATCAACGTGATACACCATATTAACAAATTGAAGGAGAAAAACCATATGATCATCTCAATAGATGCAGCAAAATCTTTCGACAAAACACAACACCCATTAAATATAAAAACCCTCCAGAAAGTAGTCATAGAGAGAACTTACCTCAACATAATAAAGTCCATATATGACAAACCCACAGCCAACATTGTCCTCAATGGTGAAAAACTGAAACCATTTCCACTAAGATCAGGAGCAAGACAAGGTTGCCCACTCTCACCACTATTATTGAACATAGTTTTGGAAGTTTTAGTCACAGCAATCAGAGAAGAAAAAGAAATAAAAGGAATCCACATCAGAAAAGAAGAAGTAAAACTGTCACTGTTTGCAGATGACATGATACTATACATAGAGAATCCTAAAGATGCTACCAGAAAACTTCTAGAGCTAATCAATGAATTTAGTAAAGTAGCAGGATACAGAATTAATGCACAGAAATCTCTTGCATTCCTATACACTAATAATGTAAATTCTGAAAGAGAAATTAAGGAAACATTACCATTTATCACTGGAACAGAAAGAATAAAATAACTAGGAAGCAGCCTACCTAAGGAGACAAAAGACCTGTATGCAGAAAATTATAAGACACTGATGAAAGAAATTAAAGATGATACAAACAGATGGAGAGATATACCATGTTCTTGGATTGGAAGAATCAACATTGTGAAAATGACTCTACTATCCAAAGCAATCTACAGGTTCAATGCAATCCCTTTCAAACTACCACTTGCATTTTTCACCAAACTAGAACAAAAAATTTCCCAATTTGTATGGAAACACAAAAGACCCCGAATAGCCAAAGCAATCTTGAGAAAAAAAACAGAGCTGGACGAATCAGGCTCCCTGACTTCAGATTATACTACAAAGCTACAGTAATAAAGACAGTATGGTAGTGGCACAGAAACAGAAAGATAGATCAATGGAACAGGATAGAAAGCCCAGAGATAAACCCGTGCACATATGGTCACCTTTATCTTTGATAAAGGAGGCAAGAATATACAGTGGAGAAAAGACAGCCTCTACAATAAGTGGTGCTGGGAAAACTGGACAGCTACATGTAAAAGAATGAAATTAGAACACTCCCTAACACCATACACAAAAATAAACTCAAAATGCATTAAAGACCTAAATATAAGGCGAGACACTATCAAACACTTAGAGGAAAACATAGGCGGAACACTCTATGACATAAATCACAACGAGTTTCTTTTTGACCCATCTCCTAGAGAAATGGGAATAAAAACAAAGATAAGCAAATGGGACCTAATGAAACTTAAAAGCTTTTTCAGAGCAAAGGAAACCATAAACAAGACCAAAAGACAACCCTCAGAATGGGAGAAAATATTTGCAAATGAAGCAACTGACAAAGGATTAATCTCCAAAACATGAAAGCAACTCATATTGCTCAATATCAAAAAAACAAGCAACCCAATCGAAAAATGGGCAGAAGACCTAAATAGACATTTCTCCAACAAGATATACAGATTGCCAACAAACACATGAAAGAATGCTCAACATCATTAATCATTAGAGAAATGCAAATCAAAACTACCATGCTATATCATCTCACACAGGTCAGAATGACCATCATCAAATAATCTACAAATAATAAATGCTGGAGAGGGTGTGGAGAAACGGGAACCCTCTTGCACTGTTGGTGGGAATGTAAATTGATGCAGCTACTATGGAGAACATAATGGAGGTTCCTTAAAAAAGTAATAATAGAACTACCATATGACCCAACACTCCCATTACTGGACATATATCCTGAGAAAACCATAATTCAAAGAGAGTCATGTACCAAAATATTCATTGCAGCTCTATTTACAATAGCCAGGACATGGAAGCAACCTATGTGTCCATCGACAGATCAATGGATAAAGAACATGTGGCACATATATACAATGGAATATTACTCAGCCATAAAAAGGAACAAAACTGTGTTATTTGTAGTGAGGCGGTTGGACCTAGAGACTGTCATACAGCGTGAAGTAAGTCAGAAAGAGAAAATCAAATACTGTATGCTAACACATATATATGGAATCTAAGAAAAAAAAGGGAAAAATAAATGAAAATGGTCAGAGGAACCTAAGGTCAAGATGGGAATAAAGATGTAGACCTATTAGAAAATGGACTTGAGGATACTGGGAAGGGGAAGGGGAAGCTGGGACAAAGTGAGAGAATGGCATGGATATATATACAGTACCAGACGTAAAATAGATATCTAGTGGGAAGCAGCCGCATAGCACAGAGAGATCAGCTTGGTGCTTTGTGGTCACCTAGATGGGTGGAATAGGGAGGGTGGGAGGGAGGGAGATGCAAGACGGAAGAGATATGGGGACATATATATGTATGTATGACTGATTCACTTCTTAGAAAGCAGAAATTGACACACCATTGTAAAGCAATTATACTCTAATAAAGATGTTAAAAGAAACAAAGAAACAAAATGAATGGCGGGGCTTCCCTGGTGGCGCAGTAGTTGAGAGTCCACCTGCCGATGCAGGGGACACGGGTTTGTGCCCCAGTCCGGGAAGATCCCACATGCCGCAGAGCAGCTGGGCCCGTGAGCCATGGCCGCTGAGCCTCCCTATCCGGAGCCTGTGCTCCTCAACGGGAGAGGCCACAACAGTGAGAGGCCCACGTACTGCAAGAAAACAAAAAAAGGCATTTATCAGTAAGTAAATACTGAAATGTCCATAAATTTTTCTTAAATATAAGGTATATCTTGTAAAAGGTGGAGTTATCTTGAAAAAACTGCTCACTATTTTATGATTTTTAAACTTAAATCATTAATAGCAATATTATACACTTCAAAACTGGTATATCATATGATTATATAGTCTATATATGGATATTTGTTCATGTGCAGGTTATGCATATTTTCAAATAACCTAGGTTAGAGTAATATGTAAAGGTATTTCCAGTCATATTTTCAGCCTACTTTAATTCAAACTCTAATTCAAAAATATACATGTGTGGCTTCCCTGGTGGTGCAGTGGTTGAGAGTCCACCTGCTGATGCAGGGGACACGGGTTCATGCCCCGGTCCGGGAGGATCCCACATGCCGCGAAGCGGCTGGGCCCGTGAGCCATGGCCGCTGAGCCTGCACGTCCGGAGCCTGTGCTCCGCAACGGGAGAGGACACAACACAACAGTGAGAGGCCTGCGTACTGCAAAAAAAAAAAAAAAAAAAAAAAAAAAAATGCACCCCAATGTTCACAGCAGCACTCTTTACAGTAGCCAAGATATGGAAGCAACCTAAGTGTCCGTCATCAGATGAATGGATAAAGAAAATGTGGTATATGTATATACTGGAATACTACCCAGCCATAAAAAGAATGAAATAATATCATTTGTAGCAACATGGATGGACCTAGAGATTATCATTCTAAGTGAAGTAAGTCAGACAGAGAAAGACAAATATCATATGATATCACTTATATGTGGAATCTAAAAAAATAATACAAACGAATTTGTTGACAAAACAGAGGAAAAAAACTTACAGATATAGAAAACAAATTTATGGCTACCAAAGGGGAAAGGGGGTGAGAGATAAATTAGGAGTATGGGTTAACGTATACTCACACCACTATATACAAAATAGATAAACAACAAGGTCCTACTATATAGCACAGGGAAATCTACTCAATATGTTGTAATAACCTATAATGAAAAAGAATTGGAAAAAAAATATGCATAACTGAATCACTTTGCTGTTCTCCTGAAACTAACAAAATATTTTAAATCAACTATAGTTCAATTTAAAAAAAATTAATGTAAAATAGCATAAATATTATCCCTAATGTGACAATTATAAAAAATGAAAAACCCAGTAGAAGACACTTGGGAGAATTCAGGCCTCAAGATTTTATTGTGAATGTTAAAAAAAAGTCAGACCAATTTAGCATTTTAATGTTTGTTTATTCTGGTTCTGATCTCACTGGCTCTTTTATTTCAGTTTCATTTGCTGGTTCTTCTTCTTTTCTCTTTTCTTAACATTGGAATGCTCCAGTGCTCAGTCTTTGGACTCATTGTTTTCTCTGCACTGATTCCCTTGGTGATTTCATCCACTTTCATGGCTTTAAATATTTTTGTGTTGGTAACTCTATAATTTTTCTAGATCAGACTTCTACCCTGAACTCCAGACTTGTATAGCCAACTTGCCTACTCATCATCTCCACTTGGCTACTCCATCTTTCCTGTTTCTCAAGTTTAAACCATTGAGTCACCTTGATTGATTTCCTTCTCTCATATTTCAAGATGCTTTCCATCTTATGGCCTTTTGGACTGACTGTTCTCTCTGCCTGGAATGTTCTTACCCTGAAATCCATATGCTTGGGTACACTTCCTCCCTCAATTATTTGTTCATATGCCCCTTCTTTCATCAGTGAGGGCCACACCAACCACACCACTTAAAACTGGAGACACTCAGCACCACTGATTCCCCTGCCTACTCTATTTTTCCATGATAATTACCACCATCTAACATACTATAAAATTTACCTCCTTATTATGTTAATGTTTCCCTGTCTCTCCTCATAAGAATGTAAACTCTGTGAGGGCAGAAATTTTTGTCTAGTTTGCTCACTTTATGTATACACAGTGTCAGAAGCTGTGACCAGTACATGTAGCTCTCAATAAATAGTTGTTCAGTGAAAGAATGATACTATGTCAACATATGGTATCCATTATTTTTAATGACCCTAAAAGTGGTTCTTCATGTCTGGAAGTTACTGATGTGGATTTTCCAAAACACACAAGTCACTTTCTTTCGTAGGATACACAATGTGTTTTCTGACTGGACCAACATGTACAGCTTTTAACAATCCAAGCAGCTATTATTTAACCACATGCCTTCTCTACCTACAGCCATCTCCAACTCATATTGTCAAATTGTGATTTTTATCACTTACTGAAGTATTTCCAATTTATCTTTCTCTACTAGAAAGTCAGTAAAGGCCTTGATTTCTGGATTTTCTCTTCTTTCTTTTCTAAACGTCTCCCCTATACAGCTTCAAAAGTAAAATCAAAGACATTTTCTATGAAAGTTTGTATTATGATAACATTTAATTATCATTCATATTTCACACTGTTTTTTGAAAGTTCTCAAGGCTTTGTTCTCTTATCAATATTAACTTGTCTCTAAAAGTAGGTAGTTTACAGCCTAGAAAATAAAGCAAAATAATATACGTACACAATTAGCACAAACTAATCTTGCTATGAGAACTTTAATTTCAGATTTAGGGACTTAAATGGTCTTTAAGTTATCAACCTCAGAGTCTCTTTAGTCTAAATTTTACATTTATTTTTACATCTTTATTGGAATATAATTGCTTTACAATGGTGTGTCAATTTCTGCTTTATAACAAAGTGTATCAGTTATATATATACATATGTTCCCATATCTCTTCCCTCTTGCATCTCCCTCCCTCCCACCCTCCCTATCCCACCCCTCCAGGCGGTCACAAAGCACCGAGCTGATCCCCCTGTGCTATGAAGCTGCTTCCCACTAGCTATCTACCTTACGTTTGGTAGTGTATATATGTCCATGCCTCTCTCTCGCTTTGTCACAGCTTACCCTCCCCCTCCCCATACCCTCAAGTCCATTCTCTAGTAGGTCTGTGTCTTTATTCCTGTCTTACCCCTAAGTTCTTCATGACAATTTTTTCTTGAATTCCATATATATGTGTTAGCATACAGTATTTGTCTTTCTCTTTCTGACTTACTTCACTCTGTATGAATTGATGAAGACTCTACTGCCTCCATGAATTAGCACATATAGTCTATAAGTTATGTGATGTCCAGTAGGAAACACTGCTTTAGGGTTCCTTTTCCTAAGTCTTAGTTCCAGCTATTTTGTTAAATTACTATGTGATTTCAGACTGATTATCTAGTCTGTCTGTGCATCAGGGCTTTTAAGTCTAAGAATTTAGAGATATACTCTTCTGCTGTACATGTCTTAAAGGAGGAGACATTAATGTGTGCTGGACAGAGCACAAGTTTTGAAGTCATAAAGGCCTGCATTCAAATTCTGCCTCAGCCACTAACTAGATTTGTGGCATTAGGGAAGTCAAGATCACTGAGCCTTATTTCTGTCATCTCCAAAATGGTGATAAGACCTACTTGGTAAGGTTGTGAGGATTGGATAAGTAATTTGAAAAGTGCTTAGCATAAGTGGCCAGCACACATCTCAGTTCTCTTTTTCTTTTTGTTCCTCCATCTGCCTCTGTCCTGGCAGTGGATTGAGGTTGTGTCCCATTGGTTTGAGAATGTTCACCTTCCCAAATGACTAAAATATCCAAAAGCTAAAGTCTCTGCTGCATGGATGAGCCCATTATCTAACAGCCCTACATTTTGGCAAACATTTTATAAGATAAGTGATATAGACTCATAACTAAGAAAAATGTTTAAATTATCAAATCCATCACTTTGCCTGACATGTTTAACAGAGTATTATCTGCTGCTAATTGGAATCAAATGTACAATGTCCAGGGCTCATTGACATCCTTGGAAATAAAACTCTTAGGGGAATGTGTGTCTTGATAAATAGGTACCAGTTAATTTTAACAACTTTATGTATGCCTTCTTTTATATGCTCCCAAAGTGAAATGTATGGTGTATGTGAATACTAAGGATGAACATTTGCTAATGTCTTGAGGAGGAAAGGCCATTAGCAAGTTCATTGATTATGGTTCTATTGCAATGAGTATTTGTTTGTAACACATCTTGCCTTGATTTAATTCACAATTACTCATATGTTAGTGGTAATGTGCTCCAGCCGCTATAGACCATTTTTTGATCTTCATATAATTTCCTTTCTCTTTTTTCAGCTTATTTTATTTTTTACACTTTCAAATAAGAATTTTATTTCCCTATAGTGGTTGCCAAAAAATGATATTCTACTTCCATCATTCCTTTTACATTTACTATTTGCTATTAGATCTATTTTTATTGAAGGATAGTTGATACACAAAATTATATAAGTTACAGGTGTAATTACAACATAGTAATTCACAATTTTTATACATCACTCAATTTGTAGTTACTTTAAAACATTTAGTATATTCCCCGTGTTGTATAATATATCCTTGTAGCTTATTTATTTTATACATAATAGTTTGTACCTCTTAATCCCCTATGCCTATCTTGCCCCTCCCCCCTTTGCTTTCACCACTGGTACCTACTAGTTTGTTCTCTAAATCTGTGAGTCTGTTTCGTTTTTGTTATATTTACTAGTGTGTTTTATTTTTTAGATTCTACACATAAGTGATATAATACAGTATTTATCTTTCTCTGACTTATTTCACTTAACGTAATACTCTCCAAGTCTATCCATGTTGTTGCAAATGGAAAAATTTCATTCTTTCTTAAGGCTGAGTAGTATTCCACTGTGTATATATGCCACATCTTCTTTATCCATTCATCTGTTTATGGACACTTAGGTTGCTTCCATATCTTGGCAATTGTAAATAATGCTGCTATGAACATTGGGGTTCATGTATCTTTTCGAATTAGTGGGGTTTTTTTTTCCAGATATATATCCGGGATTGGAATTGCTGGGTCATATCGTAGTTCTGATTTTAGTGTTTTGAGAAGCCTCCGTACTGTTTTCCATAGTAGCTGCAATCAATTTACATTCCCACAGATAGTGCACGAGGATTTCCTTATTTCCACATCTTTACCAGCACATTGTTATTTTGTCTTTTTGATAATAAGCATTCTGATAGGTCTGAGGTGGTATTTCACTGTGGTTTTGATTTGCATTTTCCTGATGGTTAACAGTGTTGAGCATCCTTTCATGTGCCTGTGGGCCATCTGTATGTCTTTGTAAAAATATCTATTCATGGGCTTCCCTGGTGGCGCAGTGCTTGAGAGTCCGCCTGCCGATGCAGGAGACGCGGGTTCGTGCCCCGTTTCGGGAAGATCCCGCATGCCGCGGAGCGGCTGGGCCCGTGAGCCATGGCCGCTGAGCCTGCGCGTCCGGAGCCTGTGCTCCGCAAATGGGAGAGGCCGCAACAGTGAGAGGCCCGCATAACGCAAGGAAAAAAAAAAAAAAAAAAAATATCTATTCATGTCTTCTGCCCATTTTTAATCAGGTTTTTTTTATATTGATTTGTGTGAGCTGTTTATATATTTTGGATATTAACCCCTTATTGCTCATGTAATTTGCAAGTCTTTTCTCCTATTAAGTATGTCGTCTTTTCATATTGTTTTTGTTTCCTTAGCTGTGCAAAAGCTTTTAAGTATAATTAGGCCTCTTTTATTTATTTTTGCTTTTATTTCCTTTGCTTTGG
>NW_006779357.1:364211-461877 GCF_000442215.2 Lipotes vexillifer | reverse complement strand
AAGAGTGTTCCACAAATTTTTCTTGTAGGAGTTTTATGATTATTAGTCTTACATTCCATTTTGAGTTTACTTTTGTATATGGTGTTAAAGAATGTTCTAATTTCATTCATTTACATGTAACTGTCCAGTTTTCTTAGCACCTCTTGATGAAGAGACTGTCTTTTCTCCATTGTATATTTTTTGTCTTAGATTAATTGACTGTAGATACATGGGTCTGTTTCTGGGCTCTGTATTCTGTTCCACTGATCTATGTGTCTGTTTTTGTGCCACTGTTTTGTTTTGATTACTGTAGCTTTGTAGAATAGTCTGAAGTCAGGAAGCATGATTCCTATAGCTCTGTTCTTCTTTCTCAAGATTGTTTTGGCTATTCAGGGTCTTTTGTGTTTCCATACGAATTTTGAAATTATTTGTTCTGGTTCTATGAAAAATGCCCTTGGTATTTTGATCTTCATATAGTATAATTTGTCTTCTTTCACCTTATTTTAGAATCAAATGGGTATTTTTCTTTTTCTATTTTATGATCCTAAGGGTAGTCATATTCCTCTGGCCTTTTAAAAAGGTGAATAAATATGGCTTAACTGTAAGATGTATGCTGATTTTACTATTCTTGACTGAGTTAAGTGTATGAAGTATGATGTATAATGACATATCATCTGCTACAATTCCAGATCTATAAGTGAGGAGGTACTTATTTGTGAAAATAAAATAACATGAAAAATATTTCAAAACTCTTTACCAAAACTGAAATAAATGGGTGGGAAAATAACTAAACCAAATGGTCAGGGAAGTTAAGACCTAAAGTTTTGAGATTTAGGGTTTCTTTTCCTTTTATTTTTTTTTAAACAGAAAAGTACAACTCACTTAAGGTGAATATAGAGCCATTTATATTACACTGTCTTAGTGGAAGTTGCCAAAAATAATGAAAGTAATTAATTTTTGGATTTCAATTGGAAAATTCTAAATAAAACTCATTTCATGCAAGTGACTTTAAATTTTTCGTATTCAGCTTAACAGTTCAGTTCAACAGACATTTACACTGAGAAGTCTCCCATGGTGTTTAAGAGCATGGGTGTTAAAATCAAATGAGTTGTTGTTGGTTTCCCAGAGCACAGTTTACTGTCTGACTTTGAGCGAGTTACAACTGCTAATGGTCTTAGTTTCTTCAACTATGTAGTTGGGCTCTCCTACCTATTTGCAAGGATGCAGCAAGGATTCAACAGGAAAGTATATGTGTGTGCCTGGCTACAGTAAGCACTCAATAAGTGATAAGCACTAATACAAACTGTGTGTCGGAATTTGTATGTTGTTTATACAAAGACAGATAAAACATTATCGGTTATTGAACATAGAGTAAACTATAAGCAGAGTATATATTGAGACATGACTGTAATGCAGCTGGCTTGACAATTAACGCATACCAAAGAGCTACATCGTTGTCCATATTGTCCATATTATAGAAAATATATACTATACAAGCAATGCTAAATGAGTTCTCTGTGTGTAAATATCAAAGAGTATATGGATTCTCAAACCCTGATATAAAATTCCTGGTGGGGCATAAGTTGGCTATGATTTTACACTACAAAGTATGCTAGCTATAAAATGTATTTTGGGGAAATTCATTATATCCATAACATCTTCAGAGTGAGATCAGCATGTAAGAAAAGCGAAGTTTGCTTTGCTCTAAAATGACTCTTTTTAAAATAAAATTGACATTTTGGAAAAGAGGTGTTTTTTGTTGCTTAGAAGCTTCACATGAAAAACCTCTATGAGGTCAAAAGAGCATGCCTCAACCTTCTGTAGGTTTATTGGTCAATCTCTATAGATTGCTTTATAGTTAAAAAAGCAAGCCCTCCAGAATGCAGTCAAATATATAATAAATTACAGGAACACAACATGATTTATTTTCATGCAAAGAGTGCATTTATTTTAACAGAGGAAACATCAATATAAAAAACAATGTAATTATCTCATTGAGAGTTATGTGTTATTTTCTCAGAATTAAGAATAGCTTTTGGGGTATGCCATGGGCCCTGATCATTCATGAGTTAAAGGTAACCATGAGTAAAAGATAAGTAGGTGTTTTCTACATCATTTTCTCCCCTTCTGTATCCATCACTCAACAGAGGTACAAGAGTATCACTAGGATGATGACAAACCCTTCTTATGCCCAATTTACACAATGCAGTTTTCCAGTTAATTTAGCATTTTATTTAGACAGAGCTCTCTGTCAACTAGCAATCCATACTTGCCATATTCTGATCAGAGCTCACAATGGTCACTCCCAAGGCTCACAAGTTTCTTCTGAATCAGAAGAGGAGGTTCATTAATGTCCAATGTAATATTCAAGTATGGGTTATATTTTGATGTGTTCTTTAGCAATTCATCATTCCTAGATGGCATATTAGATGTGATTATAAATAATATAACTGCTCCTCTTGGGTGGCTTGTAAATAGATTCTGAAGGCAGTTGCATACATATTTTAGGAATATGTGCATACTTCCCACAGCTACTGCCATTGAAATGTCACTTTTGTTATTTACTTTGTGCATGGCAGAGAGGTTACAGAGATGAGGAAGTCTTGGCCCTGCCCTCAAGGATGTTACTGTCTAGCTGAGGAAATTAAATAATTAAATGAATCAATCGACATTTATAGTACAGTGTGGTAAGTGCTCTTATAGAAGAGAACGCAGGTGCTGTTGGAGACAGATGTGGAACAGATAACCAAGTTAGAGAAGCCTTTATAAATTGGTATGAAAACATATACTTGGATAGAGAAGTTCTGAGATGTACATGTCATATGTCATATTTTACCATATTTTTTACTGACAAAATTTTTAATGAAACATCCCAGATGGAAAAAAGAGTTACAGAATTGTTTTATTTTCTCTCTTCCAAGGTATTCACATACCCAGGCTCAGAAAGAAGGTTGAGGAACTTTGTTTGGCTTCTCTGTAATGATACCCTGAAGCCAAGCAAACTGGCTTAGTATAATAAGAACAATAAATCAAGAAAATAGAGTTAAGTTTCTAAATGGAACAGAGGTATTCATCATTATGAGTATAACTGTTTATTTTTCTCCCATAAACTGCAGCCATAATATGTGTTTTAATGTGTTTCTGATTTTCCTGGTGATGTGAATCATAGATTCAATCGTCCTAATCAACGGCCAAACATGCCAACCTGGACACTAGCACATTTAATATATGTTTTCTTAGCACAACTAATAATATTTTCTCTTCCTTCTCTATTTGTCTTCTTTGTACTTTCTGTAGAATGACTATTCTTGTTGGACAGTGAATTGAACAAGAGTGAGGAGGATGGGAGTTAGGCTGTGTTCCAAACTGACAGAATTAGTCTGTGGAAATCAAAAGGTGTCCAGGGCCAGATACAGTGAAGACAGATTTGAGGGGATATTCTTTCTTTCTGCCCTGGGCCAATAGGTCTAACTAAATTAATTGAGCTGGCAAACTATTTAAAACATGCTCTATGTGTAAAATGGATTCAAAGGAAAAGAGTGTTACCTCCAAAGCACTCTGTAGCTAAGCATATTGTTTCACACAGCAGACACTGGATCTAGAGAAGAGGAAAACCACAGTGATTTTCAATCATGATATGAATAGGTCTTCAGATCATAAATAAGCAGCATGGAGAAATACATTTTCCCTTCTTGTCATCATAACCCACAAAACCATGGATATTTCAAAGTATAGAGTCAATTCAATTTCATATATATTTCTTGGAGGCATGCTAAAAATACAGTGATACACAAAATAGACATGAAGTTTGCAGTCTGGAAGGCAAGACAGGTATTGCACAAGTAGTTACAGGTATGACTGTTATGAAAGAAGTCGACAAGATTATGGGAGTATAAGAGGGGACCTAATTTAGCCTTGGAGCAGGTAGATATGATCAGAGTATCACCTAGCCTGTATCTTGGAGATGAGAAAGACAAAGGAGAGAATAGTCAGGCTTTATTATTTGTCTGCAGTTCTCACTATAGCTGTAACATGCTGCAGAGTCGCTGGGACACTTTCTGTAGGGATTTGGGTGCAGGGCAGTCTCTGCCTGGTTCACATGCTTTATATGTAGGTATTTCCTCTTTAAGCTGCAGTGCTTGTTACTCTTTACATTCCACCCCCAAAGATAATGTAGCCATTTCAGCTCAGTGCTAAACTCCCCATGCTCTGTAACCTTTCTAGAACGGTTAACCCTTACCCATCACTTAGGAACTTAGGTATGTTTTCCAGGAATTCTATGACATTCTCAGGCCCAGTGTAATGTCTTTACCCTTCTTCCATTTGGCTTCAGAAGGTTGTCTCTCAGGACAAAATGTACGGAATTAAATTTGGTTTTAGCCAGTTCTATAGTTTATTCATTGAGAGTCTTCTGGGCCAAGCAGTGCATTGTCAGTAGGAGTTAGTTTTCCCTAGAGAGCAAGAAAGTAATTTTTTTTTAAGTGGTGTGTCAGGGGGACTGTGAAGACAACAGTATTTATTCTGGAACTTACAGGGATTCAAAGTTCCTTTCTTGGGTGAAAGGAAGTGTATACAAAAAATGGGGATCAGTACTTTGCTCCACAAAGTATTATTCCTCAGGAAGCATGGTAAGTTGTCTTTCTGAAGGTCTGTCCTGTTGTGGCCTGAGTAAAGGGCATTGAGGAGAAAGTGCTGCTTTTCCTTCACACCCAGACCTGGCTGACTTGGCAGGTGAAAGGCACCCTTGGGATATGATGAATTGTGGAGGGAAATCTGGGTTCTAATAGTCCCAGCTGTGCTGCCAAACCTGGGCAACTGACACTAACCCTGGGCAACTCATTTCTCTTTTCTGGGACTCAGTTTCACCATCTGTAAAACTGAGAATGTTCAACTGTAATTCTGGGGCTTTCTTCATAGCCATAGGCATTCCATGGAGGTATCATTAGGAGGAATTCCAGTGGCCAAAGATTTGTCACTGTGTGCACATACACTCACACACACACACACACACACACACACACACACCCTTGTTTTCAACAAGAGTAGCTCAGCTTTTATCTGCTTTCATGTTTTCATCACCTCAAGATTCATATGTTGAAATTATAATCCCCAATGTGATGGTATTAGGAGGTAGGACATTGGGAGGTAATTAGGTAATGAGAGTGGAGCCCAAATGAATGAGATTAGTGAGTGCCCAGATTTTCATTTCATAATGTATACAAATATCAAATCACTATTTTGTACATCTAAACTAATATAGTATGCTAATTGTAACAATTAAAATTAAAAAAGTTAAAGGATCCCTTAGAGCTCTCTTGCCCTCTTTCTGCCAAGAGAGGATACAATAAGAGGCAGTCTACAACCCAGTAGAGAGCTCTCACCAGAACCCAACCATGCTGGCATCTTGATCTCAAACTTCCAGAACTGTGGGAAGTACATTTCTGTTGTTTAAATGCCACCCAGTCTGTGGTACTTTGTTGTAGCAGCCTGAACTAAGACAATCATTTTAAGGGACTTTGAGGGACTTTAAGATCCAAGGAAACATCCAAGGTACTTTTATTTGGGATTTTTATAATCAGAAACGTGGACTTTGGAAATTTGAATTTCTACTACTTTTTATTATTGTAATTATTTCATTTGGTTTCGTCTTCATTTTGCTAAAGTTGCTTTTGAAAATGTCATCTTAATTATGTTTCAAAGGAAATGTATTTCTTTAGGAACATCCTTGGCAGGGCTGGCATCATGGATGTGCTACCCGTGCAGTTGCTTTGTTTACTGCTCTTCTGTTGCTTTCTTGAAATTCTTAATGACTTTTGAACAAGAGGTCCTGCATTTTCATATTATACCAGGTTCCACAAATTATGTAACCAATCCTGGTCCTTGGTATCTATTTTATCCTAATTTTACTATGTCATATGGTCCGTAGATGTTTGTGGTAGGGAGAGAAATGGACAGAAAGGGAATAATGTGGTTTGTTCTAGGCCCTAGACACCCAGAGTTTGTCATCCAGCCTGATTACCAGGTTGAACTGGCTGGAAATTGAGTTGGCCCTAATTCTTGAGATTGGGAGGTGAAGTGTGAAGTTCCCTGAGGCCTAGGTATAGTCATTTCTGTGTTGCTGCCTAGGTAATTCATGTCTGTCATGTATGAATTATTTTAAAGGTGCCTGATGTTAGCTCTCTTGTAAACTTGGCTACAGAGGCAGGGCAGATAGAGTGCTGGATTAGGAGGATTTACTGCTGCCATCAGATAAGAAAAGAGGACCCAACTAAGAGCTTCCTATCACTCTGGAATGCTATATACAGTACAGATTAATAAGTGAATGCTGGCACATGTTTTGGGCTCCCCCTTAGGAGAGGCGTTGAAGCATCATTGAGATTATTTATTGTTATTGTTTATGCCATTCTTATGAAGCCCTCAGGATGAGGCCTAACATGATGATTAACATTGCAGAGCTGTAGGCATCAGAGTGAATAAATATATCCCAGGCTTAGCAACGTGGAGGTAAGCTCCAAGCTAACAAGCATGACAGATTAAAAGCCTATTTCACCTGGATGTCATGACACCAATAGAGTTGTTAGGTACTGACCCACCATCATTAGGATGTATACTCTGAGGGGTTCTCCATGAGAAACACTGGGTCTTTTTTCTTCGCACAGGATCTTCTTGGAATTAGAAAGAGAGATATGGTGGCTGTATGGGAGCAGTCTGTGGCTGTAGAAAGTTTTAAGACAAATGGATTTGCTAGTCAATAACCAAGGCTTATCTGGTGCCTCTTCTGATCAGGTGAAGAATCATCTCTATTTTCTTGGTCTATTAAAAAAAGTTCCAAAGGGCTTCCCTGGTGGCGCAGTGGTTGAGAGTCCGCCTGCCGATGCAGGGGACACGGGTTCGTGCCCCGGTCCAGGAAGATCCCACGTGACGCAGAGCGGCTGGGCCCGTGAGCCATGGCCGCTGAGCCTGCGCGTCCGGAGCCTGTGCTCCGCAGCGGGAGAGGCCACAACAGTAAGAGGCCCCCGAACCACAAAAAAAAAAAAAAAAAAAAAGTTCCAAAGAAAGCGTGTATACCTTAACTTCTCTCATGTTAGAGAAAGAGCTTTAAGAAGAATACATTAGCTTAGTGAAGTTTATTTGAATTAGCCCTTATTATTTGCAGCTTACATTGCCCTGTTTGGAAATGGACTATCATGTGCCTTCTCATTTCTAAGCTACTACTTACATTTAGTACAAGCAGAGTAGGTATGTGGGTCTTCTACCAGCATATACTCTTGGCATTCAGGGACTTATAGTGGTCCACTGCAGTTTCTGAAATCAATCTTGCTCTGAAACAGGGCCACCCAGTTGGCAGCTTTTCCCTCCTACAGTCATTTAGAGTTATTGATTTACACTGAAAAAATTAAAGTTGGAGCATTTTTTTTAACATCTTTATTGGGGTATAATTGCTTTACAATGGTGTGTTAGTTTCTGCCTTATAACAAAGTGAATGTCATACATATACATATGTTCCCATATCTCTTCCCTCTTGCGTCTCCCTCCCTCCCATGCTCCCTATCCCACCCCTCCAGGCGGTCACAAAGCACTGAGCTGATATCCCTGTGCTATGCGGCTGCTTCCCACTAGCTATTTTACGTTTGTTAGTGTATATATGTCCATGCCTCTCTCTCGCTTTGTCACAGCTCACCCATCCCCCTCGCCATATCCTCAAGTCGGTTCTCTAGTAGGTCTGTGTCTTTATTCCTGTCTTACCCCTAGGTTCTTCATGACATTTTTTTCCCTTAAATTCCATATATATGTGTTAGCATACGGTATTTGTCTTTCTCTTTCTGACTTACTTCACTCTGTATGACAGACTCTAGCTCTATCCACCTCATTACAAATAGCTCAATTTCGTTTCTTCTTATGGCTGAGCAAATACTCCATTGTATATATGTGCCACATTCTCTTTATCCATTCATCCCATGATGGACACTTAGGTTGTTTCCATCTCCAGGCTATTGTAAATAGAGCTGCAATGAACATGTTGGTACATGACTCTTTTTGAATTATGGTTTTCTCAGGGTATATGCCCAGTAGTGGGATTGCTGGGTCATATGGTAGTTCTTTCTATTTGTAGTTTTTTTAACTACATACTGTTCTCCATAGTGGCTGTACCAATTCACATTCCCACCAGCAGTGCAAGAGTGTTCCCTTTTCTCCACACCCTCTCCAGCATTTATTGTTTCTAGATTTTTTGATGATGGCCATTCTGACTGGTGTGAGATGATATCTCATTGTAGTTTTGATTTGCATTTCTCTAATGATTAATGATGTTGAGCATTCTTTCATGGGTTTGTTGGCAGTCTGTATATCTTCTTTGGAGAAATGTCTATTTAGGTCCTCTGCCCATTTTTGGATTGGGTTGTTTGTTTTTTTGTTATTGAGCTGCTTGTAAATTTTGGAGCTTAATCCTTTTTCAGTTGCTTCATTTGCAAATATTTTCTCCCATTCTGAGGGTTGTCTTTTTGTCTTGTTTATGTTTTCCTTTGCTGTGCAAAAGCTTTGAAGTTTCATTAGGTCCCATTTGTTTATTTTTGTTTTTATTTCCATTTCTCAAGGAGGTGGGTCAAAAAAGATCTTGCTGTGATTTATGTCATAGAATGTTCTGCCTATGTTTTCCTCTAAGAGTTTGATAGTTTCTGGCCTTACATTTAGGTCTTTAATCCATTTTGAGTTTATTTTTATGTATGGTGTTAGGGAGTGATCTAACCTCATACTTTTGCATGTACCTGTCCAGTTTTCCCAGCACCACTTATTGAAGAGCCTGTCCTTTCTCCACCGTACATTCCTGCCTCCTTTATCAAAGAAAAAGTGACCATATGTGCATGGGTTTATCTCTGGGCTTTCTATCCTGTTCCATTGATCTATCTTTCTGTTTTTGTGCCAGTACCATACTGTCTTGATTACTGTAGCTTTGTAGTATAGTCTGAAGTCAGGGAGCCTGATTCCTCCAGCTCCGTTTTTTGTTCTCAAGATTGCTTTGGCTATTTGGGGTCTTTTGTGTTTCCATACAAATTGTGAAATTTTTTGTTCTAATTCTGTGAACAATGCCAGTGGTAGTTTGATAGGGATTGCATTGGAGCATTTTTTTTTGAATAGACTGTTTTTTAAGGGCTGCCAGGAAGATTGGCCCCTTTGCCAATATGATCTAAGCTTGTTTGACTTATTGCCTCATTCTTGAGGTTTTCTCTGGCATTTGAAGGTACCAACTGGGGATTATGCCCCATGAGCACAGCTGACTACATGTGTGGGTACAGTCAGTAACCATCCACATCAAAGGGCCCAACTCCTCTGCCTTAAGATTTCATTCTCTTTGGCCTGATAGAATGTTATGCCTTTCCTTTGCTTCTATTACTCTCCTTGACTGACCAGAATGCCTTCCTCTGTTCCCTTTCCCTGCCCAAACCCATCCTTCATGGCTCCTTGTGCCACCATATCCATGAAGCCTTTTCTAAGAACTTCTTCTCAAACCAAATATCCTGTCCTTGAAATTCAGATGGTACTTGAGCCCTGTACCATGTGTAACACTTAGCTATCCTGTATCTTAAGTTGCCTTTTCTTATTATTGTTTTAGGTCTCTTTAGCTATATAGCGCCTATAGTGTACATACTTATTTATCTTTTGTTGTTGTTGTTGTTGTTTTTTATCCTGCAGAGCACTGGTACAACTTAATAAATACATTATTGATTATTGAGTCACTGGAAGGGTTATATCCTTGATGGCTTCATTAAGAATGTAGATATTGGGCCTCCCTGGTGGCGCAGTGGTTGAGAGTCCGCCTGCCGATGCAGGGGATACGGGTTCGTGCCCCGGTCTGGGAGGATCCCACATGCCGCGGAGCGGCTGGGCCCGTGAGCCATGGGCGCTGAGCTTGCGCATCCGGCAACGGGAAAGGCCACGACAGTGAGAGGCCCACATATCGCAAAAAAAAAAAAAAAAAAAAAAAAAAAAGAATGTAGATATTATCTGAAAAGGGCAGCCATTTACTTTACGTAAACTAGCTTGTTAGGTTAACCTAAAACACAAATCTGGGGTAATCTATTGGAGAAAAAGAGGAAAGGAAGAGTACCAAAGGTGTTGCTTAGAATTATCATCCCCCCTAAAGAAGGTCATTCCTGTTTGAAGATGAGGAAACTAAGGCATAGAGATGCTAACTGACTTGCCCAGGATTACACATCTAGTGTGCAACAGAACCAAAACTGGAACCCCAATTCTCTGACTAATGTTATGCTCTTCCCCACTGAAACATGATATCCTGGCAACCTTGGGTGGGTAAGGGTCCTTCACTTTTTCTGTGTCTCTCTTAAAATGCAGCACTCAGAAGTTATGTGTGTGCATGGGGAAGGGGAGTGGGGGAAAAAGAATAGCTATCAACTCCTTAGAAATTTGAGTGCCAGCTAATTACAGTATGTGAGCTAAAACTGAAATGTTAATCTCTCTTCATCTTCCCCCTCATTCTTCTAACAACTCCTCCCCTCCCCCTATTTCACTCCTCTTCACATCCCACCTTCCCTCCCCTCCTCCCCTCAAGCATCTAATTACAGTTTTGCAAGAAAAATTACAGACTACATACTGCTATATTCACACCTGGAATTTTCATTGATTTTACTGAATCAAGCTCCAGTACCACTTTGTGTTGCATTCCCATAGTAACACCAAATAGTAGAATGGAGGGGGAAAAACTGAAAGCTCAGCAATATAGCTCCTTGATCTTGTGCATTTATGACTTTGCTCTTCCTGAATAAGTTGCCTACTTTTCTAACTTTGTTTTTGGAAAGGAGACACAAATTAGAATGATACTGCTTCATGTTTTGATTGCTTTGCATTTGAAAAATGCACAAAAGCATGTTGCTATACAGTAACAGAAAATAATGAGTTTTGGATAAGAGACAGAGGAGGAGGTATAAAAAAGTTTGTAAAAGCTTCCTGAGAACTCTAGTTTCTCTGACCTACTAGAGTAATAATCAGAGTAATCTGGGGGGGCCTCTGACATATCCTTCTAGCTACAGTGGCCCTTCATGTGCCTATCAGCCTCAGTGTCACCTGTGCTCAGAAGAAAGGAAAAAGAAATTATATGTTTCAAAATCAAAGGAAGCTGCCTCAGTATACCAAAACAAAACCAAAAAAGCAAACACAAAAAGCAAACCCCAGTGAACAAAGCAGAATTGAATTGGGGCATTGAATGCAAGACTGAGGAGCTTTGATTTTTATCCTAAAGGCAAATCAGAATCATTGAAAGTGTGGCAGGAAGAGATTAAACAAGGTGCCCAGGCTGTAATGGATGATCCAGAGCTAGTATCAAAGTCCTTGACTCAGATTCCTGTGTATTCAGTTACTTCTCTAAGTAACAGCATTTAGGATAGAAATATAAAAGCACAGAGGTTAAGAGATTGGGCTCTAGACTCAGACTGCCTTTGTTCACATCCCAACTTCAGCACCTTCTAACTGTGTGACCTTGGATCTCAGTTTCCACACCTGCACAATGGGAATAATAAGAGTACTTAGGTCATCAGATATTTTTTGAGGATTAAATGAGATAATATATAAAGATTGAGCACAATGTCTGGCACATAGTAAGTGCTTAATGGTGGTTGCTATTAAAAATCTTTTAAAGGGAATGGAAGGGAAAAGGAAAGGAAAGGAAAGAAATAAAAAAGAAAAGAAAAGCAGTCAGAGGTCAAATATTGCTGCCTTGAAGTCAGATCACATTTGGAGATTTGAACTGACCTGAATCCTGAGCCCTTGCCTGTTTTTTATTGTCTTGTTGGATCAAAGATGTGAATTTCCTTTCAGCTTTGCTTGAGGTGCTGGATCTCTTGTCTCCATCCCCTCTGTAAAATGATGTCTGTTTTGATGCCAGCCATGTGCTGATGCTAGAGGGTGCTGCCATTATCATGACTTGGCTCCCCTTCCCATGGATAATATTTTTTCAAGTCTCCTTTCAGTCTCAGCTCCGTTGTCATCTCATCCAAGAATTCTTCCCTGACCAACATATGTAAAATAGCTCCCCCAACCCATCCCTTCAAGAACTCTCAGTCCCATTATTTTGTTTTATTTTTCCATAGAGCATATTATTAATTCAGGTTACCTAACATGTTTACTCATTTATTGTCCGATTTCCCCCACTGACATGTAAGCTACTTAAGAGCAGAGGACCTGTCTGCTTTATAGTCAGCACTTTTTCCCAGGCTCCCAGCACAGTCCTGGCTCAGAGTAGGTGCTCGATAAAAATTTGCTGGACGGATGGATGGATGGATGAATTAATTAATGAATGACTGAATTTGGCAGGTACTTATTAAACACCCATTATATACTTACCACCTGATTACCTGTTTTGCAGAGAAGACACTGCTGGCCTCCTGAAGAGTTTACCAACAGAAATGCCAGACTTTGAAATGTTGATGTGTGTTGTGTTTGTTGTTGTTTTCTCTCACTGTGGCTTTCACAGCAGCAGCCATTCAGTACTGTTTCAGGATTCATGAAACAAGCTATTTCCAAGGCACTCTTCAGAGCTGCAGAGTTTGGTTTGACTTGCTTCAGGAATATTTCCAGCCACCTTGCTTCCTCCTAATTCACTGTTAGATCATTGAGTTCTAAAAATGTTGGCATGGTTATCTCCTAACATGCCCAAACTGAAGGTAAATAAATACACTTGGGAAGCTGATGTTTTGCCAAGATTTTTGTCCTGTGCACCTAAAGGCAAACTACAGTGAGGCTAAATTGACCTCTTCATAGTGATTTAGGTATTATAGTAATTTTCTTTAGGCTTATTGACTTCTTTTCTATACGGAAAGATGTTAAGTCTTAAGAGGAAGCACTGGGAGGAAGAAAAATTATTTGCCCCAAGTGCAAAAGGTAGGAAACTAAATCAGCAATCACTGCTAATGACAACCACCTCCAAGGCACCATTCTCAGTGCTTTACATGCATTTACTCTAAGGAAGAAAAGGACACTTTAGAGCTGAAGCTGAGAGAACTTTGTTTTTGCTGTAGGTCATTAGACCTTTTCTTTTACTGGGATAAGACACATCAACATCCTTGTTTAGGGATGTTAGAAAGTACTGTTTTAAGACCTTAATTGTGCTTTTTAAATTATTGACTTACCTTCTCTGGGACTCTGCATCCCCTTTTTGGGCAGTGAGGGCGATGCTACAAGCTCTATCCACGAAACAGGAGTGTTGAATGGCTGTTATCTAATTTTCTCTGTATGGCAAAAAAGTTCATAAATGTGGCATTGTTTGGTCATTTTAATGTTCATTATTACTTACTTGGGTTTCTTTATCCTGGACAGGTGCTAATGGTAACCAGTTCTTCTCATTACATGTGGCTGCCTACCAGGATTAAAGGACCCACAATTCCTTGGGGTCTCAGTGATCAGTTATTGAATAGTTGGTTAGTGGTAGTGATGGGATTTCAGAAATGAGATCTGGATTTAACTGAGCTATTATAGAGTTTTCCAGGTTTTAGTATGTGTATATTGGTCTTTATTTTTTAAAAGTTACAAAAATGTAACTTTTATTTTTAATTGTCTTCACATTATTTTGATTAAGAAAAATATTTTGAATCATCTTAAGGCAGTAGTTATCACATTTACTCTTCCAACCAGGAGATTTCACTATAAATCTAATTATTCATATGTATCTCACACATTTCACACAGTAATGCTATTTGCATAACAAGAAATCATTTCCCTCAGGAATGCTGAGCATGTCCTACACACATCAGTTTGGCTTTATGGAAAACATTCTGAGTCTAGGTGTTTCTCCTGGACATTAATGGGATCAGTGCCCTCACCTGCCATTCTGAATTAGAAATCACCCCTGGATCCTGTTGTGTCCTTAGGGCTAGTAAGTAGATTCCATGCCCTGGGACTCAAATAATGTTTCAGTAGTGTCCTTTACCTTCCTTGGGCCACTCTATAATTCCTGAAATAGGTGATGATTTTTAAGTTTGGAGTTTAAATTGGGTAAGAGGAGAAACATAATGTCTTCTTTTTTGACTCATCTATTTTTCCTCTGCTCCTATTCTAATATTTTTGACACCAGGTTTCTCTCAGTGCTGCTTTATTTATTTATTTTCTTAAAAAGTATTTATTTCTTTTTATTTTATTTTTTTCACACACACACACACACACTGTATTTTATTTTTACAAGAGATAAACTGACACCAAGCATTGTAAATGGATGAACACAACAAACGCAACAATGATTGCAATTACCAAACACAAAACACACTCATACTATGTCATAATATTGACATTCAGTTCAGTAATCCTCCACTGTAACAGCTCCTTTACTTTGCAGTGAAAATTGATTTGTACATTTTTTGCCTCTGAGTCCTTGTGGGATTTTTTTTTCTTCAAACAGAAAGTCACAAAAATTATAATCATCCTCATCAGTTCACTCAGTCCCGTGTAATTAATTTTTTTTTCATCTTGATCTTTTGTTAGCACTTTTATGAATTCATCAGTTTTCCATTAGAGTTCTGAAAATGCTTATTCATTCAGTTCGGCAGTATAGTCAGTTACCAGAAACCTGTACCTGTCAGAGTCTTTTCCATGAATTCCTTGAAGATGAAACCCTTTTATAGGAACATTTTTGCAAAAGCATCAGAGTACACCCAGAACTGTCTGTAATGACAAAAGACTTAAAAATGACCACAGTTGGTCCAGTGGTTAAGACTCCGTGCTTCCACTGCAGGGAGCACAGGTTCAGTCCCTGGTTGGGGAAGATCCGGAATGCTCCACAGCGCAGCCAAAAAAAAAAAAAAAAAACTATAAAAAATAAATAAATAAAAAATCTCAGTGCTGCTTTAAAAGTTTCTTTGTATAAGATTAAAAGTAAACAGCGTATCTTTGCAAATAACAAGATATAAATATAAGTATCTTTCAAGTATATAGGATTCATTTTCCACATATACCATAACTTAATGATAGGATCTATTTGTGCATGTGTTTGTGTGTGTGTGTGTAATTATGCAATCAGATACTTTTTATGGATCTATGATAGGTTCACTTGTATTTTCGATGATCTACAAAATTTGATGGTGAGTGCATGTTACTCAAAATTCATTGATTAATCCAGGTTGGGTTTGAAAATTGCTCAATAACTGCTTTATAGAACTAATATAATTTAGATTTATTCATTTCAACCAATTCCTAAACAAAACCTTCAGGGGAAGAAAGCTTCTTTGGCTTTCTCTGAGAAATATGCATAATGGTTGACTTGTCATTTTTTTTTTGCATTACTTGCCTTTATCATAGTATTGCATTGTGCCAGGGATTAATTACTTGTGTATCCATGAAAAAGAAGAAATAACTCTTTATCCATCTCTACCTAAATCAACATCAAAGACATGCAGATATTATTCATGAATATTAGTTAGTTTGGATAATATGGCAGACTGGAATCTAGTAGGGGGCTCTAAAGAAAAAACCCTCATGTACGGATCCCACCCTAGAGATTCTATTTAAGTAGGTTATGTCATAATCCTTTGAATTTCTACAGTGTCAGTTGTTACTTCTCCTTTTTCTTTTCTAATTCTGATGAACTGAGTCTTCTCCCTTTTGTTTTTGTTTTTGTTTTTGCGGTATGCAGGCCTCTCACTCTTGTGGCCTCTCCCGTTGCAGAGCACAGGCTCCGGACACACAGGCTCAGTGGTCATGGCTCACGGTCCCAGCCGCTCCACGGCATGTGGGATCTTCCCAGACCGGGGCACGAACCTGTGTCCCCTGCATCGGCAGGCGGACTCTCTACCACTGCGCCACCAGAGAAGCCCCATGAGTATTATTTTTTAAGTGCCCCACATGATTCTAATGTTCAGCCAAGGCAGAGAATCATTGCTCGAGGTTAGGGTTGGCAAACATTTTCTGTAAAGGGCCACATAGTAAACATTTTAGGCTTAGCAAGTCGGACAATGTCTGTTGCAACTACTCAACTTTTCCATTGTAGCTTGAAAGCAACTTTAGACAATACAGAAATGAATGAGTGTGGTATATTTGAATAAATTTTATTTACAAATACAGGAAGCAGAACCAGAATTGGCCTGAGGGCTGTAATTGCTGACCCCTGTACTGGGTCAGTGGTCCTCCAATTTTAGAATGCATCAGATCACCTGCATAGCTTTGTTAAAGTACAGATTGTTGAGCTCCTCTGATTCAGTAGATAAGGGAAGACAGCAAGAATTTGTATTGCTAACAGGTTTCCAGGTGATGCTGCTGCTGCTGGTCTGGAAACTATACGTGGGGAAATCCACTGATCTTGACCCTTTTAACTCTAACTACACTGCTTCATGATCAGTCTAATACAGCCCATTTTTAGACCTCCAGTTAAAGTTAGTGGAAGAGCAGAATAATTCCTTATATGATAAAAATGTTTTAATAAAATACCAATACAAAAATGTAGCATTGTGGTTAATTATGAAAATAAAAGTATTCTCATTGAAGCTAGGAACAGGGCAATATCACCACTATTATTTGACTCAATTCTGAATGTATCAGCTAATACAATTAGATGAAAGAAAGATGTAAAATACTTAAAAACTGGAAAAAAGAGGGAAAATGATCATCATTTACAAATGATATGATTGTTATACATGGAAAATCCAAGTGTACTAACTGGAAATTATTAGAATTATACAACATATAAATACATATCTGTAGAAATATAGAAAGTATGTAATGGATTCCCTGTATAAAAGCACCTAAAACCTAGAATTAATATTGTCTGATCATTAAGAAATTTATACACCCAATCTGAAGAAAAATTTTAAAACTATATTGAGGGACATGAATAGATGGAAAGAGATACCTTGGATAGGAAGACAATATTAAAAGATGTTAGCTAATGTGAACCCAACTAAAATGCCAAGGGAACTTTGGGCTAGACATAATAATCACAAAATACATGGAAAATATGAAAATAAACATGTGAGTATAGCTAGGAAATTATGAAAAGTAGGAGTAATGAATAAAGATTAACTTTATAACATATATTATAAACTAGAGTAATTAAGGTACTCTAAGGTAGAGTAATTAAGGTAGGAAGACATGTCAAAGATATTTTTTATCCCAGAAATAGACCTAACACTAACGTATAATTAGAGAGCCATGTTAAAATACAGAAAAAATTATGTTGAAACTGACTATCCATTTAGGGAGAGAAAGGTAAATAAGGATGAGTCCCTATTTCATTCTCTATAGTGAAATTAATTCCAGAGAGATCATAGATTTGAAGATGAAATAAGTAAAATTATAAAAGGATTGGAAGTGAACACTGGCCATGTAGAAGGTGGGTAGGGGTCTTGAAATATAAAAGGTCTAAGACATAAAATATAGAAGCTCTAGTGAATAATATTAATAAATGTCACTATATAAATTTTAAAATTCTTCACAGGAGAGAAAGTATAATGATCAAAGGGAAAAGCTAGAAAATATTTTTCAACACATATAACAGATAAAAGTCTAATAATTGGCATTCTTATGAATCAGTACAAGATCACTATTTAATACAAAAGAAAAGCGATAACAAGCAATTCAATTAAAGATAAATAGAAATGGCTTATAAACATAGGAATCTTCAGTTTCACTCATGAGTAAATGCAGATTAAAGTAAGTGGTAAATATTAATTTTGTATAATATGCAGTGTTGGCATGTGAACAGATAACATAGTTAGAAGCAACTCTGTTACTAGAAATTTGTACTACTGATTGGTAGTTCTTAACCTGGGAAATTTGCCCCAAAGGGGACATTTGGCAATGTCTGGAGGCATTTTTGATTGTCACAAGAGGGGTGGGTGAGCTACTGGAATTTAGTGCATAGAAGCCAGGGATATTTCCAAACATCCTACAGTGCATTAAACAACACCCTGCAACAAATAATTATCTGGCTTAAAGTGTCAATTATGCTGAGGTTGAGAAATCCTACTATAGATATACAAGCATACAAAGATGTACGTTCAAGGGTGTTCTTTGCAGCATCATTTGTAAAAAAACAAAGACTGGAAGCAACCTAAGTGTCCATCAATAGAAGTCTGATCACATAAACTATGACATATTCACAGAGTGCTATTATACAGTCTATAAAAATAATAAAGTACATATATACTGATAGGAAAATATTTATGAGGTATGCTAAGTAAAGAAAAAAAATCAGGATTCAGAACATGTATACAATATATGTCCCCATTTGTGAAATAGAAAAGGGTATACATGAATATATATATATATATGCATATACATGTGAAAATCTATAAGCATCACAAGAAATTATTGAAAATAGTCACTCTTGGGTAATGGGTCTAGGCGGGGACACTCACTTTTTATTGTGTTCTCTTTTGTTGCATTTGATATTTTACTTTATGAGTGGGGTTTTTTTTTCATACTTTTTTAAGAAATCCAGGCTGATATTACTCCATCTTACCTTCCCCAGCCTTCTTACCAATTTTCTCCCTAAATAAAACCTGCTCTCCAGGGAAGATGGACCAAGATTTATTTTTCTGTTTGTTTTTGCTCTGTACCTTCTGCCAATGAAGTCGTTCTCCCAGTTGACTTCTTAAAATTTTTTTTAAATCCCTCAAGGAATGACCCAGCAATCCCACTACTGGGCATATACCTTGAGAAAACCATAATTCAAAAAGAGACATGTACCACAGTGTTCGTTGCAGCACTATTTACAATAACCAGGACATGGAAGAAACCTAAATGTCCATCGACAGATGAATGGATAAAGAAGATGTGGCACATATATACAATGGGATATTACTCATCCATAAAAAGAAACAAAATTGAGTTATTTGTAGTGAGGTGGATGGACCTAGAGAGTGTCATACAGATTGAAGTAAGTCAAAAAGAGGAAAACAAATACTGTATGCTAGCACATATATATGGAATCTAAAAAAAAAAAAAAACTGTTCTGAAGAACCTAGGGGCAGGGCAGGAATAAAGATGCAGATGTAGAGAATGGACTTGAGGACACAGGAAGGGGGAAGGGTAAGCTGGGATGAAGTGAGAGGGTGGCATGGACACATATACACTACCAAATGTAAAATAGTTAGCTACTGGGAAGCAGCTGCATAGTACAGGGAGATCAGCTCAGTGCTTTGTGACCACCTAGAGGGGTGGGATAGGGAGGGTGGGAGGGAGGCTCAAGAGGGAGGGGATATGGGGATATGTGTATACATATAGTTGATTCACTTCGTTATATAGCAGAAACTAGCACAACATTATAAAGCAATTATACTCCAATAAAGATGTAAACAAAACAAATCCCTCATGGAAAGTCCCATCTCAAAGACTACTTTCTAAACCCAGTCTTTCCTAGTATCCTCAGTTTTAGGGCACTCATACCCTGTGTTGTAGTGATTTATGAAATTATGGTTTTCTTTTTGCCTCCACCCCAAGAACCCGCATTAGATTGTGAGCTTTTCAAGGGCAAAACCATGTGGTATTCATCTTTGAACCAGTTACAGTGTGCACCAGAGTGCCTAAGGCATAATCATGGGTCAATAAATGGTTGTTAGATTGAATTGAACTGAATGAGGGCTTATAATATATAGTGAACTATAAATAGGTAAGCAGAAAACCAAAAGCAAATAGAAACAAAATAAAATTTTTCCATCTGTTAGCAGCCTAAACTCTAGTGTTTTTTAGTAGTTTTTGAGCTTAACATTTGAGTATATACTGCATTTTCTGAACAGAAATCAACCCTATATAATATAATATACCTAGGTAAAGTTTTTGTATTTTGTTTCCTTTAATAAAATCATTTCAATTCTTATAGCAGTTCCACTGAAATTGTAATGGCTACTTTTAAGTGTCAGTCATTTTTTATATGTCTCACTGGGGAAAATACTATTTGCTTTTATTTTACACATGACACATCAATTCTAGAAGTGAATGAGACACTTCTTTTAACCTCTCTAGCCTCTATGTTTCTTAACTATTGTATGATTCTGCTGAAAAGCAGCATTTCAGGTATTCATGAGGATGAAACATGTCCATCATCATCACACCTCCATTTCTTTAGGAACAACATGAGATATAGTAGAGAAACTAATTAGGTTGTTTCTTGAGGAATGCATCATCCTTTTCATACATCCTGTGTTAAGGTAAATCTGCAGTAGGAGTTTTATTATGCAATTAGAAGATCTTGGTCTTTTGAGCCATTTTGCATTCTCCAAAAACGTTTTAAAATCAGATTTGGGCTTGGTTGGAAAGTGTGACAGTACTGAGTCTTGCCATATCCTAGTCTTTCTGGGTCTTACTAGTCTCTCCATACATGAACATATTCATAAGTGTTTTCAGGTCAGAATTTGATATATTTATCACTATAACTCTGATTTCTTTACTAGAGGGGGAAAATTATTCTGCATTATCTAATATCCTATGTATATAGCATTCTCTATTCCCAACACAATTCTAGCATCTAATACAAAGGGGCCATGGTTTCTCCCCCTGTGAAGCATTATTACAGCCATTGACTACCCACTTAACAGTGGTTACTGTACTTCAGTGTATATGCTATTGCTTAAACACACCTTCATTCCTCAGTTCTACCTCATCCCAACTAGTGCAAAGTTAGTGAGCTCACCAGACATAGAAAACAGATCTGTGGTTGCCAATAGGGAGGGGGCGTGGGGGAGGGATGGATCGGGAGTTTGGGGTTAGTATACGCAAACTATTATATATAGAATGGATAAACAAAAAGGTCCTTTTGTATAGCACAGGGGACTGTATTTAATATCCTGTGATAACCCATAATGGAAAAGAATATAAAAAAGAATATATACATATATGTATACATGTGTGTAATATAACTGAATCAGTTTTCTATACAGCAGAAATTAACACAACATTGAAAAGCAACTATACTTCAAAAAAAAAAGTTAGTGAACTCACTTTCTATTCTAACCGTATTCTAGCTATACAGCAATTTCACTTGTTTTCAATTTTTAAATCAAATCACGTTAGCAAGGGTAGATGTAGAAACTTAAGATCCTCTGGCCTTTCTACAGGTATTTTCCTTGACAAGGACCCAATTGAGTTAGCCATTTAGCAACGTACATTTTGGGGGCGCATTAATAAAGTGTACACAAATGAACATCTGAACATCTAGAACTAACGTTTAGCTTCTCAGAAGAAAAAATATAAGATCCAGATGTTGCTGTTATTACCATTATTAATTTAGCCAGTTGTAATGTTTATTGGATTTCAACCTTGGATAAATTGAAGGAAGAAGGGGGAGAAATAATTACTTTATTATTTTTAAGTGTAAAACCAATGTAAGAAAATCTGCCATGGCTAATTATAGTGTCCAGACTAAGAACTTTCAGTCTCTTCCAGAATAATTTATGAGCACAGAGTTAATCACACATATGGGATCTTCAGAACATTTAATTAAGAAAAAAATATGAAAAGCACTCTTGAGAAAACATGACCCACAACATTCCCATTACCCCTGCTCTCAAACTTTCCCATTGGCAACTATCTTACTTATCTGTTCCCGCCTGTTACTTTGCTAGATAGTATGTAAGGGAGCCACAAAAGTAGAATAAGACCTGATCTTTGCCTTCAGGTTATCTCTGGAGTTAATAATTAACATGGAAACAAGCACTGCATTGGGTGACTCAGACAAACATGATAGAAGCATAGAATTTCGAATGGACTGGGGTAATCGGAGCAGGTCGTATGGTGTAGGTGGGCCTTGTAGGATGGATTACAACATTATTGTTTCAAAAATATTAGTGCATATCTTCTTTGGAGAAATGTCTATTTAGATCTTCTGCCCATTTTTGGATTGATTTTTTTGTTTTTTGTTATTGAGCTGCATGAGCTGCTTATAAATTTTGGAGATTAATCCTTTGTCAGTTGCTTCATTTGCAAATATTTTCTCCCATTATGAGGGTTGTCTTTTGGTCTTGTTTGTGGTTTCCTTTGCTGAGCAAAAGCTTTGACGTTTCATTAGGTCCCATTTGTTTATTTTTGTTTTTATTTCCATTTCTCTAGGAGGTGGGTCAAAAAGGATCTTGCTGTGATTTATGTCATAGAGCGTTCTGCCTATGTTTTCCTCTAAGAGTTTGATAGTGTCAGGCCTTATATTTAGGTCTTTAATCCATTTTGGGTTTATTTTTGTGTACGGTGTTAGGGAACGTTCTAATTTCATTCTGTTACATGTAGCTGTCCAGTTTTCCCAGCACCATTTACTGAAGAGGCTGTCTTTTCTCCACTGTATATTCTTGCCTCCTTTATCAAACATAAGGTGTCCATATGTGCATGGGTTTATCTCTGGGCTTTCTATCCTGTTTCATTGATCTATATTTCTGTTTTTGTGCCAGTACCATACTGTCATGATTACTGTTGCTTTGTAGTATAGTCTGAAGTCAGGGAGCCTGATTCCTCCAGCTCCATTTTTCATTCTCAAGATTGCTTTGGCTATTCGGGGTCTTTTGTGTTTCCATACAAATTGTGAAATTTTTTGTTCTAGTTCTGTGAAAAATGGCAGTGGTAGTTTGATAGGGATTGCATTGAATCTGTAGATTGCTTTGGGTAGTAGAGTCATTTTCACAATGTTGATTTTTCCAATCCAAGAACATGGTATATCTCTCCATCTGTTTGTTTCATCTTTAATTTCTTTCATCAGTGTCTTATAATTTTCTTCATACAGGTCTTTTGTCTCCTTAGGTAGGTTTACTCCTAGATGTTTTATTCTTTTTGTTGCAATGGTGAATGGGAGTGTTTTCTTGATTTCCCTTTCAGATTTTTCATCATTAGTCTATAGGAATGCCAGAGATTTCTGTGCATTAATTTTGTATCCTGCTACTTTACCTAATTCATTGATTAGCTCTATACAGGTTGCCAACAAACACATGAAAGAATGCTCAGCATCATTAATCATTAGAGAAATGCAAATCAAAACTACAGTGAGATATCATCTCACACCAGTCAGAATGGCCATCATCAAAAAATCTAGAAACAATAAATGCTGGAGAGAGTGTCAAGAAAAGAGAACACTCTTGCACTGTTGGTGGGAATTTAAATTGATAGAGCCACTATGGAGAACAGTATGGAGGTTCCTTAAAAATGTAAAAATAGTACTACTATATGACCCAGCAATCCCGCTACTGGGAATATGCCGTGAGAAAACCATAATTCAAAAACAGTCATGTACCAAAATGTTCATTGCAGCTCTATTTACAATAGCCAGGAATTGGAAGCAACCTAAGTGTCCATCAGTAGATGAATTGATAAAGAAGATGTGGCACATATATTCAATGGAATATTACTCAGCCATAAAAGGAAATGAAATTGAGTTATTTGTAGTGAGGTGGATGGACCTAGAGTCTGTCACACAGAGTGAAGTAAGTCAGAAAGAGAAAGACAAATACCGTATGCTAACACATATATATGGAATCTAAGAAAAAATAAATTAAAAGGTCATGAAGAACCTAGGGGTAAGACGTGAATAAAGACACAGACCTAGTAGAGAATGGACTTGAAGATATGAGGAGGGGGAACAGTAAGCTGTGACACAGTGGGAGAGTGGCATGGACATATATACACTACCAAACGTAAAATGGATAGCTAGTGGGGAAAGAGCTGCATAGCCCAGGGAGATCAGCTCAGTGGTTTTGACCACCTAGGGGGGTGGGATGGGGAAGGCGGGAGGGAGGGGGATGCAAGAGTGAAGAGATATGGGAACATATGTATATGTATAGCTGATTCACTTTGTTATAAAGCAGTAACACACCATTGTAAAGCAATTATACTCCAATAAAGATGTTACAAAACAAACAAACAAAAGAAATGGCATAAAAGTCACTTGCACTGTCTGTCAGCCTCACAGGCACTGTGTTAATATGTATTTTGTTTGGCAAAGCAGCACTACATGAATAGTGACTTTGTTCCCCATATTCTTCCATATGGTGGTCTCTTCTATATTCCCATCTCTTCACATTTTGGTGGTAAGAAATACATTCCATTTTGAAGTGGACTTCACTTCGCTGACTGTTTAGACAATAAGCACACAATTTCTCCAGCCTGTGAGCAAATATCTTACTCAACAGTCAGTGCTATGCAAGAGAATGACCCTTTCAACACTGAAAATAGTGCTCCAGGGACCTGAGTCAATGCAGCTTTTGAAAAGGCCAAGGGATAGCACAGGCTTGTCACATTGTGACTCAAAGTGATATATGCTTCTGGCAAATACACAGGGTAGTGGCAGTAACTTATTTATTTGGAGTTTATACCCTGATTTCTTTCAGAGGACTTTGAAGTAGTTTATAAGTGAGCATAATGCAGAAAAACTGAACAATTTTACAAATTAAGACAGAACAGAGACCATACTGTTAATGAGTACAGCTATGGCACTCTCAACTATGGAAATGTACTATTCCTTATTTAATCAGTGAGGGTTGTTTGGTTGTTTGATTTTTCCTTGCCCTATATCAAATCAGGACCTAAATGAAAATTTTCAGGCTCTCTCATTGTTTGGTTAGATCACTGGTGGTCTCATGTTTTTGCCCCTGTCCTTTCCTACTGCTCAGAAACGTCACCCTCAGAGGTGGTCCACAGTGTAGCTTCATCAGGAGCTTATTGCCGGGGGATCAAGGCAGCCCCCACTGAGTGACGCAGAGCAGCCCTCAGCTGCTTTGTGACAGCAAGTACAAATGGGTATGGCTTGTGTGTGTGTTTCTTAGTGCATCATTCATTACCTTCGTGATATGTCTCTCCCCTGGCAATAGGCATCGATAGCACAGCCCCTGCAGTAAAGCATGTCTGATAAATTTTATAGACTGTTAGTGGAAAGTTTCAGTGTTTTTCTTTCTAAGTGCTTTAGTTTATCTTGCCAACCCAAGGCATAGTACAGACACATTTGCCAACATCCATGAGGCTCTAAGACCAAGCTCTGCTTTTAAGATTTGATTTGTAGTAAGTCTTTAGTTTCCCAGAGTGAAGAGTTAAAGTTTCCACAGTTCTGGCTTTAATGGTTTTTCCCTGACCACTGGCCATCTGTTGTGGTGCAGAGACATTTTCTAAAGGATACATGCCTTAGCAAATTTTTGTCATCACTGTCATATCAACTCAGCATTTTCTTGTCATCTTTCAGTTTTTATAAACTGCTTCTGAATTGACAGCTGTCACCAACATGCTCAGGTAGCAATTTAGAGGTTAGTTTAATTGATCAAGGTTAAATTTTCTACTTGCTCACTAAACACTAAGAAATCGGGACTGATTTATTGTTAGGAGCTAATGCCTAGTTATGTAAAATTTTATAAATGAATTATGGGACATAGTAGTTTTTATGCATCCTAATAGTAATCTTTCATACAGAACTGGATGTAGTATTCTGTCTCTGTATGCATCAAAGATTGAAGTCACAGACATACTACAGCTCATTTTATTATAGCTTTCTTGATAGCAAGACATCAATATAGACACTTTGCCATCTTTTGTTAGCATATGATCTTTAATCTCATTCTAGTTAAGCCTTGAGAAGTTACCATAACAATACTACGGCTTAAAACATTTTTGTTTTACTTTTTATTTTGCTTCTATTGAAGCCAATTGTTTTTTAAATTTAAAAACATGCACTACACACATACTAAAATGCTGTTGAGAAGTTATGTTTTCAAAACTGCTTTCAGCAAATTCACTGATTAAGGAAAGCTACACTTTGTCCTCAGTTAGGTATGCGATTTTTTAGTGAGTATGGACCTGTAATTTTCTGATATACAAACTTACCGACTACATGGCGGTAAGGGAACGGCTGGTACTTTTTGCACTACACTTAAGGTAATAGAGTCTTATTCAGAGCCGACCACAAAGTGAGTTTTCATAAACTGAATTCTATTTCTCCCATTTTATTACTTTATTGTTCTTCCTTTCCCACCTGGCTACAGAGGCAAGTGTCAACTACATATATCTCACCTCAGCCACAGTGACACAGTGAGAAGTTGGCAGAAAAATTGTATATACCTTTCCTTAGAAAATCCTAGTCACCTTCTGGAAATGCTGTGTATAAGAAATGTGTTCCCTCTTTCACTCATTCCCTTGTAGTTTCTTTCACCGCAGGCATACTGGAGTGTACATCCTGAGCCTTGGTGGCTAATAAAGTATAGGGTTTGGCCTTTCTTGTTATACTTTGGGTACTGAATACTCTAACATTCTTATAATGTCCCCTAGAATGGGTCGTCTTATAAATCTGCACTTCTAGTCCCAAAGAGGACTGGATGAGTGAGTGTAGATGGCCCAACCTACATTCATATCTGGGAGACCAGCTCAGAATGTAGTTTGTACCTGATCCTGGGAATAAGCAGTATGTGAAAGAGAATAAAGAATCATATTATCGGCAAGGATAAGTCTCACGTTTCTGAGACTGTTTTGTTCATCACGGGCAACTGTTTTTCCCTTGGACTATATTTTCTCATAGGACAAGTATCATGCCTGTTATTTACTCTTGTACAATGACTTTTACTGTCTAATATTTGAGACATTTCAAGTTTGGGGGTGAAATGGACATATTCTCTCATCACAGAATTGTTTCCTGCATCAACAAAAGCTATATTTCTGCTTGACTGAAAACTCTGTTTAAATATCCTTTCTCGTCTGGATTTCAGATGGAAACCCTAAAATTAGTTTTAACCAAATATATAACTATTTCCTGAATCATCTCAGACCAGATATTTGAACTCATTATATCATTGCACTATTTTGCTCTCTTTCATTTTTTTCTTCATCTCTTTCATTTTCTTACCTCTGATATCAGAAGCCACTGCCATATGTTTGTTTTCTCATGCCCTCTTGACTTTAAAGGAGCTAGAAGCATTGCCTAAGTTCCCCTGTTTTAGTTCACGTTTTAGGTAGTTAATTCATCGCTCCTTGTTTTCTGTACAGAAGTTAGAAACAATTTGGCTCTTGACCATCATATGTGCTGTCTCAATCACAATTGTTTTCTGCACTAGGCAGTTGAGTGCTGTTGCTAAGGATGAATTCTTTTGAATTCTACTTCCTACATCACCAAAATCTGTTGTAGGTTGGCAAACTAAGACCAGTGCATACCTTGTCACTCAAAATAGGAAGTTTTGACAATTTCTCTCTGTATAAGGAGTTACTAGAAAACACTATAAAAATATGCAGTCATGTCTTTCCTTGTGTGGTTTAAAAGTCGCAGGAAAGTATTGCTATTTTGCTTGGCTGATGGGAGATTTAGAAGTTTCTTCCTCATTTTATTCACACAAATAAAAACTCTATAACATTTTACAAATGACTTATCCACCTCCAACACCCCTACCCCCAGCATGGGATGGATATATATATTTTTAAATGGTAGCAGTACATAATGAGAGATTTCAGAATGACATTGAAACAATCCTGCATCCATGCTTCTTTTTCTTTTTTCTTTACAAGGCATACAAAAGGAAAAGTATCATTAATGCACTAATCTCCACAGCAAATCATGAAACACAGTGGATCTTGCAGATGAATATAAGGTGATTTAAGGATTATAAAAACATAACAGACATTGAATACTCTTCAAAAGCACGAAAATATCAATGGCCCAAGAGAGGGAGGAGACCTTTAAAGCATATTGCAAATTATTATTCAATAAGGCAAATGCATTATTTGATGCCTTCTTTGGGGTCAGTAGCAGTTGAAGGACCTATGTTACAAAATTATATTTAAAGGTCAACAGCTGTTTTATTCTAGATGCATTCTATTTCTAAAGCTGTTTAAACACATCTTTTTCTTTTTCTTTTTTTTTTGGAATGGTAATTACTGTAGCGATACTGGCCTACCCCTGCAAGATGTTTAGGGCCTATTAGAGAAAAAAATACTTTAGTAGGAATATTTGGCCTTATTAACTCCAGTGAAGCCTGGTGGAAAAAAAAAATCCCATAAGATGACTGACTGCATGGAAATTGGCCTGAAATTCAGTTTACCAGTTGAGGACATTAGAACAGAATTTGCTCCTATAGATTTGAGGAAGTGGTGTTACTGGGCAGCAATGAGTAGTGAGAGCGCTTGCTACCCGTGCTTTCATACCCCCTTTCCCTAAGATCTTGAGTATTTTATGGCTCCAGACATATTATTGATACTTTTGGCTCTACTCAGTGTCTCATTGTTTTTTCTACAAAATGTTAATATATTAGTGCATTTAAGTTATTAAACAACCTGGGCAAAGGAAGAGTTCATGCTGTACATGCCTCAGGATCAGTGATCAAGGGACTAGACAAGTTACTTGAGTTGGTCAAAGGGAGACTCGGAGGAGAGGTCCACACAGTGGCCAGTGGAAGGATAAGAGTCTTGGAATCAGGCCCCAACAGGAAATTGAGATGGTGAGATGGACAGGAGGCTAGAAAGCCTTTCACAGAATTGACAGAATGCTAGAGGACTGCCTTCCAAAAGGCAGGAAAACAGCAGGACTGTCCAGAGGGTCACAGATGATAATGAATTAGGCTCAGAGTGTTCACATTGTGTTGACATTGAAGGTTTACAGGTCAAAGCTATGTCTATTAAGAACTCAAAAAAATGAGTGTATCAGTTGGAATTTCAAGGGTTTTTTCTTCCCTTTGTCACATTTTCAGACAGCACTTATTTTTTTTTAAGATTTATTTATTCTTTATTTAATTTATTTTTGGCTGCATCGGGTCTTAGTTGTGGCACACGGGCTGTTCCTTGTGGTGCATGGGCTTCTCTTTAGTTGTGGTGTGTGGGTTTTCTCTTCTCTAGTTGTAGCACATGGGTTCTCTAGTTGAGGCACACGAGCTCAGTAGTTGTGGCACGTGGGCTTAGCTGCCCCATGGCATGTGGGATCTTAGTTCCCTGACCAGGGATCAAACCTATGTCCCATGCATTGTAAGGCAGATTCTTTACCACTGGACCACCAGGTAAGTCCCCAGATAACACTTATTGAACACCCACTTTGAGCCAGGCGCTGGGACAGGCTGTAAGGAATACAGAAATTTATAAAATAGTGTCCCTGCCTCCCACAAGCTCAGAGTATACTGGGGAAGAGTACTGAGAAAATTTCACTATTATGAAAGCATTAAGTGCTATGATAATATTATTCAGTAGGAGCTGAGGGAGAGCAATGGAGAGACACTTGCATTTTATGTAGGTTTGAGCTGTTGGTCATATGTGAGCAAAAACAAAAATGATATTAGAAGAAAATGTCACTAGAGTTGAATTTTTAAAAATAAGGAGAATTGACCAGCTGAATGGAGCCGGGGGAAAGGCATTTAAATTAGCAGGAAAAGATATGTGCTAAGACATTGAGAGATGCAAGTGTAGCTTCTTGGGGGAGCTACAGGTAGGGCAGTTTGGCTAACACTGGAGATGGAAGGGAAAAGTTGGCAGGAGATGATGCTAGAAAGATAAACAAGGGTCAGATCAGGAAGGGCCTTTGGAGGCCAAAGTAAAAGAGTCTGATGTTACCTTGGAAACAGCAGAAAACCACTGAAGGATGCTAAGCAGGGAGTGACATAATGAGATTTGCATGCTAGAAAAAAACCAAACTGACAGCTATGTGGTAGGTACTATAATAGAGGTAAGCAGTTGAGTTAAAGGAGTACAGGGGAGGTACACAGAAGGGTGCACCAAACTCAGTTAATAACTGACAGGTTAAATAAGCCCATAAAACTGGTACAACCATTTGTGGAATGCAGACTTATTTAATTTGAGCTCTTTTTTTTCCTCCAGAATTATGAGTACTTTTTAAGTTTATAGGAATTCAGGACATTTGCCAGGATGTGATGATTGAAGGACATAGTGATTTCCAACACATCCATATATTACAGCTGCAGAATGTACATAGAGAGCTACCAAGATGTGGGGAGGGGAGGCATTTTCTGACCCTTTGAGGATGGCATCAAGAAAGATGTCAGCTCCAACATGGCCCTCATGACTTTGTTTGAGGCAGAATACTGACATTTCATATCACCAGCAATGACATTAGGGAAAATCAGGAATTTGATATTTCTCTTTGCTCCTTCTCTATTCAATATGAATATATGAACTTTGTTTTTTTCCATTCAAATAATGGAAAAGGCTACAAAATTCAAACAGCTTTTCAGTTTCTCCTTAAAATGAATTTAAGTTTATACCAATATCACAGACACCCTAGCTCAAGCAATATTGTTCAATGATTTAGCTCAAGCAATATTAGTTCAATGATTTAACAGGAAAATTTTAATTTTAGATTTTCAGTTTCTCTTGGGTTAGAATCCACAGCTGCATCAGTGATTACTGTTTCCTTTGGAAATGAAATCAAAGGTCATCATTAGCTGTTTTGAGTTGTGGCCCTGGCATTTGCTGCAGTTATGAATCAAACAGCTGGGTACCTTGACATTGCAAACCTAGCAGAATCACTTGAAAGAAAAGTTCCTCCGATATTCATACATTTGTGTTTTTCATCATCTAATGCTAGCTGACCAAAACTATATTCAGCAGAGAGTCAGGATATTGATTTTATTGAAATTGATAAGTAAAACATACATAAATTAGTACTTGCCAAGTCATAAAATGTTTCTTATAGTTTATGCATCTGTATGCTTGAGTGACATTGATTGTCCCTAATGATGTTGCTGAACTGATCCTTATATTAATATTTTTCAAGTTCAGCTGTTATTATTGGCACCCCTGTGAATGTTAATAAGTTACAAGGAAGTGAGAATGTATTAGGTATACATATATATGCCAAATATCATTTAACAAGAAAATACAGTGTTGCTGAAGATGAAGTTTGTCTGAAGGGTAAAGGTGAACAATTAATCAATATTTGCTTGTGCACTATTATTTAAGGCCAATCATTTAACTTAAATTTGGTTTCTTATTAAGCTCCAAGTTTGGTCTTTCCTTGTGATTTGATTACGTACCTTTTGGTGTATGGTTGCCTTTCATTTTGATGTTACATTCAATGAAGCATTCAGGCACGTGCAGATAGGACTTAATTTCCCCCAACTCCCAAGTCAATATTTACTGAAACTTTATGAAGTGCCCAGGCACTGTACTAACTACTTTTGTAGAGAATATCTCATTGAATTCTCACTACACAATCCTATGAAACAAGTGTATTTTACATACAAGGAATCCAAGGTCCATGGTCATTAAATAATATGCCCAAGGCCCTCACAACTTTTAAGTAATGGGGCCAAGATGTGAACTTTGGCAGTCCAAGTCCATAAACCTTACTCATAACCACTGTGCTATACTATCTTAATAAAGTGGTTTTTCAGCCAGAATCAAAATTGTCAAGGCTCAGAAGAGGGTTCATACCATTACCAACAGGTAGTCTGGCTTCAGAGCCAAAATTTTGTATATATTAAAATACTTAATGCCATCATACCCTATGATCCAACTTCCACTCCTAGATACTTACCCCAGAAAAATGAAAACATATGTCCATAGAAAGACTTTTTCACAAATGTTTATATCTGCTTTATTCATAATAGCCCCAAATTGGAAACAATCCAAACTTCTATCAATAGGTAAATGGATTGTGGTATATTCATAAAATAGAATACCACTCAACAGTTAAAGAAGATGAATTGCTAATACATACAGCATGGATGAATTTCACAGACATAAGGATGAGTGAAAGAATCCAGGCACAGGGGCGAGTACATACTATATGATTCCATTTATATAAAGTTCAAAAATAGGCAAAACTGCACTGTGGTGAAAATAAATCAGAATAGTGGTTACCTCTGGAGAGGGATTGACTAGAAAGAGTAGAAAGGAAATTTCTGGGATGTTAAAAATACCATTTAACTTGATTGGGATGTGGGACACACAGGTTTATAAATTTGGAAAAACTCATTGAACTGTATATGTAAGATCTGTGCATTTCACTCCTTAGAAATTATACCCCATAAAAATGTAAAATAAGCAAACAAAAAGAGCAAAATTTAACCCTCAAAAAAACTTTTACATAGTTCAAATGTGTAGATCATATCCAAATCCATTATCAGGCCAAGAATCCAGAATCAAGGCCATCTACTCTGAGGAGACTGGGATGAAGCTTTGAAGATCCACAGTGGAATGATGAAATGTTCCTAGCCAGGTGATTCTAAGAGTTTTGGCCAAAAGGTCTTAAGAAAATGATATTATAGCCCAAGCCGGTCCCCAAGGAAATGACTGTGGTCTTCTTGAGGGAAGATCCATGGATTGTCATCTCTGTAATATTGATACCAGTGCTTAATACACTAGAGCAAAAATTAGTAGGACCCAGTCATGTAGCTGGGATGCCAGATGACTTTCTTCTGGGTACCTGGCCTAGAGTGGAACAAAAAAAGGTCTGGGCATTTCAGACTTCCCAAGCAGAAGAGGTACAGAGGCAGGCTGGAAGGCCCCCAGAATGCTTCTGAAAATTGTCCTAGAGCATTCAAGGCTTTAGCCTTGAGCAAAATGTCAGCAGATAAGCTTCTGTTTCCTCTGAAACTCACTGCCCCAGCTATTCCCTTGGCTTTCTTCTTCAGTGTATTCAGGTCTCTGCTCAAATGACACCTCCTTGGGGAGACCTTTCTTGACCATATTATCTACAATAATTACACCCTACCCTCACCATCACACTCTGTCCTCTTACCTTGCTTTACTCTTCTTCATAGCCCTTCTTTATGCTACAAAATTATTGCTTTATCTAATTACTCTGTCTCTTTTCACTAGACTATAAGCCCCCTGAGGACTTGGGCTTTATATGTCTTGCTCACTACTATATCCTCAGTGTCTGGAAAAGTGTCTGGCACAAAGCACGTGATCAATATGTATTTGTTAAAGTAAGACATTAATTATAAAACCTGCTGATCAAAAGAAAACAGTGCAGGTTTATCCCAGTGAGAGAAAGGCCTGCCTCTTATGTGGCATAAGAGTACGACTACTTATGCCTGGAGTTAGTGTGTGATACTCAAAAACATTGATCTGTTTCATAACAAGTGCTTACTGTAACTAATTAAACAGCCAATTATCAAGAAGAGGTAAGTAACAGGCAGGCTATTGGGCTGAATTGAGCAGTCTTCTCATTGTAGTTGCTGCCACCTGGGCTGTGGAGTTCAAATAGTCTCAAGAGCTAAGGCAATTGTTCCAATTTATCTTTATGATAGAAGCAGGAAGTGCTGCTTTTCTATGTATTGACATCTGTCAGAGCTAGTTTCCTTTCATAATGAAAGAGATCAATCCTCCATGCGATAGAGGATTATCTTCTTTTCCACCCATAAGCTGGCTTTGATCCCTCTTATCTCTCTTCCTGAAAGGGTGTCACCATTTTACCATTTCTCTAGCAACCTGCAGAGTTCCAAACAAGGCACTATTTTAATTTAAGTAGAGACATATCTACCCAACCACTCACATATATGGCTATTTTAGTGGTTTGAACGTTCTCGGATTTTCTGAAATGTCTGAATATCAGATTCTTAATTTAGGTTAATAAAAGAAGGGAAGTTATGCTACCAGAGCAATACATGATTTTATGCTTTAATATTTTTCTCCTATCATAGAGTCATCCCACAAACATGACAGTTCAATTTTCTTTCATAATTGGAACTTAGATTCACTCAGTAAGAAAGTATATATTGAGGTTCAGACTTACTAGGTTCAATGCCAGTGTGAGCCAGGTCTGTCTAATTCAATCCAGAAAACATTTAATGAACTCTTGCTCCATGCTAGACACTGTACTAGACAAAGAGGTTTAAAAAAACATAACCTATGCCCTCATGGAGAATATAGCCCATAAGTATGTAACAAGTAATTACAGGTATGATGAGTAATATAAAGGAGGGTATGCTGGGTAAAAGCAGCATGGAAAAAATAGTCTATAGTATCAGAAAATGCTTCCCTAAGGAGGCAATGTTTAGGCTGAAACTTGTAAGGTAAGTGGAAATTAGCCATGGACAGACTGAAAATGGTTATTATATTTCACATTAAGTGACCATATCTTTGATTCTAGCATACATGCTAACAAGCAGTCATGCCAAAGTCCATTGGCTTGTTTCTTAAGTAGATAACAAAGAGTTGGATATGGAGAGAATGTCGTACCTTGAATGAATTTATTCAGTAATTCAGTAAACATTTATTGAGTGCCTACTATATACCAGACACTGCTCTAGGCCCTAGGAATATAATAGCTAATAAGGCAGACAATGTCTTCGTTATCAGGGTGCTTATATCTAGTGGGAGGAGAAGGACAACAGGACAGTAAGTGAGGAGATACCAGACACTGATAAATATTAAAAATTTAAAAGACTAGGAGGTTTCTTTTTGATTAGATATGAGGTGAATTTAAGCTGAGACATGAATTATAAGAGGGAATCAGTCAAGTGAGAATTGGGGGAGGAACATCCCAGAAAGTTGCAATAATATCAAGGGTAAAAGAAGGAGAATCCAGGAAAAAAGATAAGGAACATCTGGTGAGTTAGAAGAAAAAAGTAGTAATGCAGAAGAAAGAACTATAGAAAGTGTTGTATACTAGGAGGGAGTTGTCAGCAGTGTTACATGCTGTTGAGAAATCAATTCACGTAAATAGAGAGAAATGATTCTATTTGGTAAGATAGACGTCATTGGTGATCTTTATGGTGAAGTGACAGTGGCAGAAGCCCCATTGGAGTGGGTTGAGGGGAGAATGTGGGTGAGGAAGTGGAGACAGTGAATATGACAACTCTTTCAAGATTTGCCCTGAGGGGGAGCAGAGAAATGGGATAGTAGCTGGAGAATGTTAATAAAGAGGAATTTCTTTGTGTTTTATTAAAATGAGAGGTACTAGAGTACTGTAAATGCAGAGGGGAATGATCACATAGAGGGCAGTATTGATAACACAAGAGAAAAAAGGGACAATTGCAGGAGTGACGTCTTGAGCAATCTAGATGAAACTTTAATGGGAACAGGGATGCATCATCCACTGTAGCAGTAGCAGGCTGCAGGCTAAGAGTGTGGCAAGACCACCAGCTGAGATTATGTATACATGAGGTGGGAGAGTATGGAGGGGAGAAGAGCAGTGAAATGAGCTATTGCAGGCAGTTTGAGTAGAGTGGACAACGTGTGAAACTTTTTTTTTTTTCAAAGTGCAAAAGTAAATATACTAGGGAAGTGTAGGAACATTTCTGGGTGGCAGTGTTTGTGACATTTGAGATTTATGGCCATGCATTTAAAGTGAGGCCAGCCTGCACAGTTATAGATTTTTCTGCAACAATATTTTGGAACTAAAAGAAGGAATTAAAAGAAGATGTTCTTAATAAGATGTTCTATAGCTAAGGTCATAGGAACCTACTTGTTGCTTACTTTTTTTTTTTTTTAATGTTGCTTGATGTTCACTTAGGCTAGCTTAACAAAATGTCCCCAAGCTTGCCTTAGTGCTAGTGTACATCCTGTCCTATGATGGTCATAATGCCAAATGATACTTTTCCCTATGTATAAGGCAAACATTTAATTTTATGTCTGGTATTTCCAATTTCCTACTAAGCCTTCTACGAGTTAATCTTATACTTCAAAATTGTTACCCCTCCCACTCATACCATTTCTTTTACCTTTCCACACACTACTTTGGTCACATTTCTCTGCTGTCTCTCATTCCTTTAAGTATTTATGTTCTTCTATGGTTCCTCCATCCTTCCTCAGCTCCTTCTTCCTCTTTTGTTTCCTTCTCAAAACCTCTTAGTTGTAGATTCACTCCCTACCACATCATGCACTGGTAAATTTTATTTTTTTTTGCGGTATGTGGGCCTCTCACTGTTGTGGCCTCTCCCACTGCAGAGCACAGGCTCCGGACTTGCAGGCCCAGCGGCCACGGCGCACGGGCCCAGCTGCCCCGCGGCACGCGGGATCCTCCCGGACCGGGGCACGAACCCGCGTCACCCGCATCGGCAGGCAAACTCTCAACCACTGCACCACCAGGGAAGCCCTGCACTGGTAAATTTTATTGTGCTATTCCTTTCATATGGAATATATTCTCTCAGCAAGGTTCTTATTACTATTTCTTAAAAGTTCCTCTATGAAGATTATTTTCCTGACCTAGCCTAAACTCCAGAAAAAGAGCACCTTTCATTACTATGGAATTACAATTAGAAATCTACTTTCCATGTATAGCTATAGATTTTTTGGATCACTTGATGTTAGTAATTCAACTGAAATTAGAGAATTATTGTTGAAGACTTGGGACAGCATAAAAATAGGTGCAAGCTAGAGATCTTTCATGGATGGCACTGGGAGACTGGGGTCTGTTTGCTCTCTGCTAAGATGACAGGTGTCAGGGTTCTTACCTGAGATGGTTCTGGTAATCTAAAAATACTGATCATAATATCATCAGTCTCTAGTCTCATTGTTGGTATAAATGTTCTTTTTTTAATGTTCAAAAGTGGTATGATGATTCCTTCATTAACCCTGGCTCTTTTTTTAAAGAAACACTCTCACTAATCAATAACTACATCTAATGAAGTACAAAAATAAAATTAACTTTAAATTAAGAAAATTTTAATTATGCTTTCAAGAAAGTCTAATCGCTGGTACTTTTAAATACTCCAAATATTAAATGTTATATTAAAATGGCACCTGTTGCTGAACAACAATTGCACTAGTTCCAGTGTGCTATATGAAGTCCAAAGAACTACAGGTTGATTATAATTAAATTATAGTTATTAACCATAAGAATCTGTCAGTGTTGAACTCCAGCTATAATGACAAGCCTGGTTTGCCGCCTCTCTGCCTTCAGCCTCCATGGCTGGGATATTTTAACCCCCAGCATGTTCCAGCACCTGAAGATCAATCTGGCCCCTAATGAAGGAAATATAAAAATCCATTGGAGCCCTTAACCCAGCAGCAAGTCAGCCTTCATCTACTCTTGCTTGTTCCTTTTGGCCAAATCCTTACTGGTACCTCAGTTTAAGTAACTGGGTTCCCACCACTTGCTCTCCTGACCCTGTACCTGACCCTTTCTGGCACTACCAAGTAAATTGTTACTCCTAAATTAACCTAAAAATTGGCCCTAGCCACCTGTTGAGATGTCCTATGTTACCTAACATTGGGTCTTCTTAATGCCAACTGCTTATCTGGTTAGACATCCTAACATTGCCTTCTACTGTGATCTGCACAGAATACCTATACTACTCGGGTGAGTACGTCTAGTCTCCAGGATACTGGACATCTCTTCTCTAGTCTCTTCTATAGAAAGTAATTCTTTTTGGGCTCTTGGCAATAGTTACTCAATGTAATCATTTGCAAAAGAACTTAGTTCTTTCACTTTGTTCACTAAACAATAAATAGATCAAGATAAGAAAGCTGGCCATCAGGAGGCTCAACCTATTTCATCATTAAGGTATGATTATCTTGTTTCTATTTGAGGCTTTCTAGACATACCTTTCTAACCAAAACTGTGAGGCTGAAACTTGGTTCCGCCGAAATCAAACAGACTAAAGAACATTTGAATACTGGGACTTCCCTGGTGGTCTAGTGGGTAAGACTCTCCACTCGTAATGCAGGGTGCCGGGGTTCAATCCGCGGTCAGGGAACTAGATCCCACATGCATGCTGTAACTAAGACTCGGTGCAGACAAGATAAATAAATAAATATTAAAAAACCCTAACAATTTTTTAAAAAAGAACATTTAAATACTTGCTTCTGAAGAGGGAAAACCAAAAGAAAGGCATATGGAGAGTGTCGATTCTTAGTAGAGTGAACTTCATGGGAAAATTGGCATCTTTTAAAGTGAAGTTTGAAGATGATAGTTCTAAGCATGGGATCTTAATAAATGGATACAGGAAGCGATGTGACATGGTAAAGGGCTTTCTTATTACACAGTAGGTAAACTCAGGAGAGAAAAAGCAGAAGCAATTCATAGGCTCGGGTTTGCATATCAAAAGAGTGAAAGACAATGTGAAAAAAGATTATGTGCAAAGTGGGGGTACTCCGGAAGTGAACAGAAATCAGAATCTAGTTAGGTTGGTAATTGGGACCAAAGTGAAAGCAAAGAGGGTAAAAATAAAAGTGATGAGTTTCTGCAGAACAAATTTGGGAAGACTGCAGCAAGAGCTGTGTGAAATTGAATGAGTGCAAGCAGGAAACGGCACAGAATAGAAATGCAAAGCATTAAAGATCCTTCAATAGGGTCCTAAGAGTTCCGCCTGTCATCCACCAATAACAATAATAGGAGCTAAAGAGGCCTTCTGTGTCTGAACTGCTATATGCAAAAGGCATGGCAGGACAAAGGGAGGTCTATTCAAGGAATAAAACATCAGATTTACAGGGAGAGAGGAAAATACCACAGAACGAGTTTGAGTGTAAAATAAAGATAAGCCTATCAAAGGAAGAGAATGAAAAGAAGAGCTAATGTACATAAGATGCCTTGAAAGTCCATCTGTTTCACAGTTTTGGTTTTCTGAATCATAGGCAGAAATGACCTCCACCTAAATAGCACCTTTTGTGATCTGGAAGTCGTGTTTTACATATTTTGAAATTTCTCCTCGATTTGAGAAATGAGGTCTTGGAATCCTTTTTGAAGTCATAGGAACTGAATGTTTTAAATCTTGTAGATGGTGGTCCATGAACTCTCTGGGAAAGAAAATCTTAAACTTTATTTTCATAATGGTGGAATTTGTGTTGTTTACATATAAAACGTTCCTTCCTAGAGTGAAGAATGTCAGTAGACATTACCGCAACCCCTGTAGCACACAGGCATGCGTGCACACACACACACACACCAACGTCATTATGTATCAATACTATAGAAGAAGAATTTTTTTTTCTAAAGAGAGTCTATGAATTAATTCCTTTTAAAGTTGAGTATTTTTAAGGAGGGAGAATGGAGTAAAGAAAACTTTGGTCTATGATATTAAGACTCACAATTTCAGATGATCTAGTTCTATAAATACCATCAAAATATATTCCATTCATAATGTTTTATTGAGACGGTATGTTAGAGTTCTAAGGTCTTTCATATCCCTGAGAGTTGCTGAGATAGGTAAAGAAATGGGTTGATTGTTTAAGACAGTGGTATTTTTCTGGATGGGAGCATGTAATCAGTGGAGTTTCTAAATGTTCTTCTTCCCACTATTGTGCTGGTATTTATATAAGATAGATTTATTTTTATATCAGTGTTTGGTAGGAAAATCACCCAGGATGCTTAAATTATATTCCTGCCCCTTCTGTCTCTCCCAAATATAAAATGCACGGCTGTTTTTAAATCACGATTCAGCATGTTGTTTAATTTTTATTACTCTACATTACTGTAAGCATCCAGGGAGAGAGTGAAAACTGATATGGCCTCTAAAAATCAATGAGCTATCAAAGAGTTGACAATAATTTTGATGGAAGTTTAGAGTACTTAATTATCACCCAAAATATAGATACTTCTTAAAATAGCAAATGTTTGGGATCCTCCGCTTATAGATTTGGTTTTACAGGTGAACATAACAAAGCCCTAACTTTTAGTGCTTAGCAATTTTTCATATCCTATTTAGGTCATATTCATTCTCTCTCTCTCATTCTCATTCTCACACAGATTTAAAGAAAGATAATTACTTGTTTATCCTCTGTGTATCTTTCCATAATTTTCTTCCCCACACTTCAACTCCTTCTCTGGAGGAGGTTTTTATTACTGCTGTCAGTCTGACGCTGGGTCACTTGGTAAGGGTGAGAGAAGGAACCATTCTTCTTCACATTTCTGTACCTGATTCTATAGCTCTCTGCTGTATTTATCTCTCCATTCACGCATTACTAATATTACCTTCCTCTGTATATCTGGCTTCCCCATTCTCCTCCCTCCATCCCCATGCACTCACATCCATACTTTCAGAAGTCATTCCTCCTCACTTCCAAGATGAAAAATAATAATTGACATTAGAGTAGCTAGTGTTTACTGAGTGCTTACTATGCCCCAGGTACTATTCTAAGAGCTTTATAGATATTAATTCATCTAATCCTCATTATAACCCTATGAGCTAGGTACAATTATTATTATCATTTTCAAACTCAACAGATGAGGAAAGTGACTATATAAATTTCTTAAGTTTGAGGAAGACTATATAAATTACTTAAATTTGCACAGTGGCAAAGACAGAAATCAAATTACAAATAGTCTGGCTCCAGAAGGCACACTTTTTATCAATATATTGTGTTTAAGTGAAGAAACCTAAGAAACCTAATATGTTGATCTATCTAAAAGATTCCCAAAATGAAACACTAGGTTTTCCCCAAATTTATTCCAAATTTCAAGAGCGTTTCAGAAACATTACAAAATGGGAAAAAAAATCAGACTTCTCACTCCTGAGATTTTCTTTTTCAGGGCTTGAAGAATCTTTACACAGGAGAGACTTTTAGAGTTCCAGATCATCTGTCTACCACCTGAAAGGATTGTTCATTTACTATTCCAGCTGGATGTCTTCATATCTGTTTTCAACATACATATCTCTCCTGGTGAGGTGGTTTTAATGCTCCAAGTCATCAGAAAAAGAAAGCAACTTGGGTTTCAAGTGATGAATTACCAGGTTAAACATTACGAAGAATAAGTGAAAATAAAATGGGCAGGGAGAGTTTGAAGCTACAAGCTGCATCTTGAAGTTCATAGTAAAAGATGCTGATATCACAAACATGGAAGAAACTTCTTTCTTATTTCTTAAGATTTTTAGAGTCCTGGATCTAGACTTCTAAAAAATTTTCAATATTGAGTTCTTACAAGGTGTGGGAAACATGCAGTTAGTGAGATGAGAACACATCAAATCTGTGATAAGAATTGGTGTCTTGCTCTTGGAGTTCTGCAATATAAATTCATTTTTATTACAATCCTACCTATCTTTAACATTGAAATTATACTATGCATGAAAATATTGAGGAGTATGTACCTTTTGAGGTTCCAGAATATAATTTAATTTTCAACAAATTATGCTTACATATAATGTTAAAAAATTTATTGAAGGATGAAAATATTGAGAAGGCACTGTGTCCTATTCCCACACATATTTTTTTAACATCTTTATTGTAGTATAATTGCTTTACAATGGCGTGTTAGTTTCTGTTAATAACAAAGTGAATCAGTTATACATATACATATGTTCCCATATCTCTTCCCTCTTGTGTCTCCCTCCCTCCCACCCTTCCTATCCCACTCCTCTATGTGGTCACAAACCACCTAGCTGATCTCCCTGTGCTATGCGGCTACTTCCCACTAGCTATCTATTTTACGTTTGGTAGTGTATATATGTCCATGCCACTCTCTCACTTTGCAACAGCTTACCTATCTCCCTCCCCATGTCCTCAAGTTCATGCCCTAGTAGGTCTGTGTCTTTATTCCCATCTTACACCTAGGTTCTTCATGACTTTTCTTTCCTTAGAATCCATATATATGTGTTAGCATACAGTATTTGTTTTTCTCTTTCTGACTTACTTCACTCTTTATGACAGACTCTAGGTCCATCCACCTCACTACAAATAACTCAATTTCATTTCTTTTTATGGCTGAGTAATATTCCATTGTATACATGCGCCAAATCTTCTTTATCCATTCATCCAATGATGGACACTTAGGTTGCTTCCATTTCCTGGCTATTGTAAATAGAGCTTCAATGAACATTTTGGTACATGACTCTTTTTGAATTATGGTTTTCTCACGGTATACGCCCAGTAGCGGGATTGCTGGGTCGTATGGTAGTTCTATTTGTAGTTATTTAAGGAACCTCCATACTGTTCTCCATAGTGGCTGTACCAATTCACATTCCCACCAGCAGTGCAAGAATGTTCCCTTTTCTCCACACCCTCTCCAGCATTTATTGTTTCTAGATTTTTTGATGATGGCCATTTGACCAGTGTGAGATGATATCACATTTTAGTTTTGGTTTGCATTTCTCTAATGATTAATGATGTTGAGCATTCTTTCATGTGTTTGTTGGCAGTCTGTATATCTTCTTTGGAGAAATGTCTATTTGGGTCTTCTGCCCATTTTTGGATTTTGTTTTTTGTTTTTTGTTATTGAGCTGCATGAGCTGCTTATAAATTTTGGAGATTAATCCTTTGTCAGTTGCTTCATTTGCAAATATTTTCTCCCATTAAGAGGTTGTCTTTTGGTCTTGTTTGTGGTTTCCTTTGCTGAGCAAAAGCTTTGAAGTTTCATTAGGTCCCATTTGTTTATTTTTGTTTTTATTTCCATTTCTCTAGGAGGTGGGTCAAAAAGGATCTTGCTGTGATTTATGTCATAGAGCGTTCTGCCTATGTTTTCCTCTAAGAGTTTGATAGTGTCAGGCCTTACATTTAGGTCTTTAATCCATTTTGAGTTTATTTTTGTGTATGGTGTTAGGGAGTGTTCTAATTTCATACTTTTACATGTACCTGACTAGTTTTCCCAGCACCACTTATTGAAGAGGCTGCCTATTCTCCACTGTATATTCTTGCCTCCTTTATCAAAGATAAGGTGACCATATGTGTGTGGGTTTATCTCTGGGCTTTCTATCCAGTTCCATTAATCTATTTTTCTCTTTTTGTGCCAGTACCATACTGTCTTGATTACTGTAGCTTTGTAGTATAGTCTGAAGTCAGGGAGCCTGATTCCTCCAGCTCCATTTTTCACTCTCAAGATTGCATTGGCTATTCGGAGTCTTTTGTGTTTCCATACAAATTGTGAAACTTTTTGTTCTAGTTCTGTGAAGAATACCAGTGGTAGTTTCATAGGGATTGCATTGAATCTGTAGATTGCTTTGGGTAGTAGAGTCATTTTCACAACGTTGATTCTTCCAATCCAAGAACATGGTATATCTCTCCATCGATTTGTATCATCTTTAATTTCTTTCATCAGTGTCTTATAATTTTCTGCATACAGGTCTTTTGTCTCCTTAGGTAGGCTTATTCCTAGATATTTTATTATTTTTGTTGCAATGGTAAATGGGAGTGTTTTCTTGATTTCACTTTCAAATTTTTCATCACTACTCTATAGGAATGCCAGAGATTTCTGTGCATTAATTTTGTATCCTGCTACATGACCAAATTAATTGATTAGCTCTAGTTGTTTTCTGGTAGCATCTTTAGGATTCTCTATGCATAGTATCATGTCATCTGCAAACAGTGACAGCTTTACTTCTTCTTTTCTGATGTGGATTCCTTTTATTTCTTTTTCTTCTCTGATTGCTGTGGCTAAAACTTCGAAAAATGTGTTGAATAAGAGTGGTGAGAATGGGCAACCTTGTCTTGTTCCTGATCTTAGTGGAAATGCTTTCAGTTTTTCATCATTGAAGACGATATTGGCTGTGGGTTTCTTACATATGGCCTTTACTATGATGAGGAAAGTTCCCTCTATGCCTACATTCTCTAGGGTTTTTATCATAAATGGGTGTTGAAGTTTGTCGAAAGTTACTCTGCATTTATTGTGATGATCATATGGTTTTTCTCCTTCAGTTTGTTAATATGGTGTATCACATTGATTGATTTGCATATACTGAAGAATCCTTGCATTCCTGGAATAAACCTCACTTGATCATGGTGTATGATGCTTTTAACGTGCTGTTGGATTCTGTTTGCTAGTATTTTGTTGAGGATTTTTGCATCTATGTTCATCAGTGATATTGGCCTGTAGTTTTCTTTCTTTGTGACATCCTTGTCTGGTTTTGGTACCATGGTGATTGTGGCCTCATAGAATCATTTTGGGAGTGTTCCTCCCTCTGCTATATTTTGGAAGATTTTGAGAAGGGTAAGTGTTAGCTCTTCTGTAAATGTTTGATAGAATTGACCTGTGAAGACTTCTGGTCCTGGGCTTTTGTTTGATGGAAGATTTTTAATCACAGTTTCAATTTCAGTTCTGTGATTGGTCTGTTCGTATTTTCTATTTCTTCCTTGTTCAGTCTCGGCAGGTTGTGCATTTCTAAGACTTTGTCCATTTCTTCCAGGTTGTCCATTTTATTGGCATAGAGTTGCTTGTAGTAATCTCTCATGATCTTTTGTATTTCTGACGTGCCTGTTGTTAGTTCTCCTTTTTCATTTCTAATTCTATTGATTTGAGTCTTCTCCCTTTTTTTCTTGATGAAAAAAGGAGAATGGTTTATCAATTTTGCTAATGGTTTATCAATTTTGTTTATCTTCTCGAAGAACCAGCTTTTAGTTTTATAGATCTTTGCTATTGTTTCCTTCATTTCTTTTTCTTTTACTTCTGATCTAATCTTTATGATTTCTTTCCTTCTGCTAACTTTGTTTTTTATTTTTGTTCTTTTTGCTCTAATTGCTTTAGGTGCAAGGCTAGGTTGTTTATTTGAAATGTTTCCTGTTTCTTAAGGTAGGATTGTATTGTTATAAACTTCCCTCTTAGAACTGCTTTTGCTGCTTCCCATAGGTTTTGGGCCATCGTGTCTCCATTGTCATTTGTTTCTAGGTGTGTTTTGATTTCCTCTTTGATTTCTTCAGTGATCACTTCATTATTATTATTATTATTATTTTTTGTGGTACGCAGGCCTCTCACCGTTGTGGCTTCTCCCATTGTGGAGCATAGGCTCCAGACGCGCAGGCTCAGCAGCCATGGCTCATGGGCCCAGCTGCTCTGTGGCACATGGGATCTTCCCAGACTGGGGCATGAACCCGTGTCCCCTGCATTGGCAGGCGGACTATCAACCACTGTGCCACCAGGGAAGCCCCACTTCATTATTAAGTTGTGTATTGTTTAACGTCCATGTGTTTGTATATTTTACAGATTTTTTTTCCTGTAATTGATATCTAGTCTCATAGTGGTGTGGTCGGAAAAGATACTTGATGCAATTTCAATTTTCTTAAATTTCCCAAGGCTAGATTTGTGACCCAAGATATGATCTATCCTGGAGAATGTTCCATGAGCACTTGAGAAAAATATGTATTCTGTTGTTTTTGGATAGAATGTTCTATAAATATCAATTAAGTCCATCTTGTTTAATGTATCATTTAAAGATTGTGTTTCCTTATTTATTTTCATTTTGGATGGTCTGTTCATTGGTGAAAGTGGGGTGTTAAAGTCCCCTACTATGATTGTGTTGCTGTTGATTTCCCATCTTATGGCTGTTAGTATTTGCTTTATGTATTGAGGTGCTCCTATGTTGGGTGCATAAATATTTACAATTGTTATACTTCTTCTTGGATCGATCCCTTGATCATTATGTAGTGTCCTTCTTTGTCTCTTCTAATAGTCTTTATTTTAAAGTCTCTTTTGTCTGGTATGAGAATTGCTACTCCAGCTTTCTTCTGATTTCCATTTGCATGGAATACCTTTTCTCATCCCGTCACTTTCAGTCTGTATGTGTCCCTAGGTCTGAAGTGGGTCTCTTGTAGACAGCATATATACGGGTCTCGTTTTTGTATCCATTCAGCAGTCTGTCTTTTGGTTGGAGCATTTAGTCCATTTACATTTAAGGTAATGATCGATCTGTATGTTCCTATTCCCATTTTCTTAATTGTATTGTGTTTGTTTTTGTAGGTCTTTTCCTCCTCTTGTTTTTCTTGCCTAGAGAAGTTCCTTTAGCGTTTGTTGTAAAGCTGGTTTGGTGGTGCCGAACTCTCTCAGCTTCTGCTTGTCTGTAATGTTTTAATTTCTCCATCAAATCTGAAGGAGATCCTTGCTGGGTAGAGTAATCTTGGTTGTAGGTTTTTCTCCCTCATCACTTTAAATATGTCCTGCCACTCCCTTCTGTCTTGCAGAGTTTCTGCTGAAAAATCAGCTGTTAACCTTATGGGGATTCCCTTATGTGTTATTTCTTGTTTTTCCCTTGCTGCTTTTAATATGTTTTCTTCGTATTTAATTTTTGATAGTTTGATTAATATGTGTCTTGCTGTGTTTCTCCTTGGATTTATCTTCTGTGGGACTCTCTGTTCTTCCTGTACTTGATTAACTATTTCCTATCCCATATTAGGGAAGTTTTCAACTATAATCTCTTCAAATATTTTCTCAGAGTCTTTCTTTTTCTCTTCTTCTTTTAGATCCCCTGTAATTCAAATGTTGGTGTGTTTAATATTGTCCCAGAGGTCTCTGAGACTGTCCTTAGTTCTTTTCATTCTTTTTTCCTTATTCTGCTCTACAGTAGTTATTTCCACTATTTTATCTTCCAGGTCACTTATCCATTCTTCTGCTTCAGTTTTTCTGCTATTGATCTCTTCTAGAGTATTTTTTATTTCGTTTATTGTGTTGTTCCTCATTGCTTGTTTCCTCTTTAGTTCTTCTGGGTCCTTGTTAAATGTTTCTTGCATTTTCTCTCTTCTATTTCCAAGATTTTGGATCATCTTTCCTATCATTATTCTGAATTCTTTTTCAGGTAGACTGCCTATTTCCTCTTAATTTGTTAGGTCTGGTGGGTTTTTATCTTGCTCCTTCATCTGCTTTGTGTTTTTCTGTCTTTTCATTTTGCTTATCTTACTGTGTTTGTGGTCTCCTTTACACAGGCTGCAGGTTCGTAGTTCCTGTTGGTTTTGGTGTCTGTCCCCAGTGGCTAAGTTTGGTTCAGTGGGTTGTGTAGGTTTCCTGGTGGAGGTGACTAGTGCCTGTGTTCTGGTGGATGAGACTGGATCTTGTCTTTCTGGTGGGCAAGTCCACGTCTGGTGGTGTGTTTTGTGGTGTCTGTGGCCTTATTATGGTTTTAGTCAGCCTCTGTGCTAATGGATGGGGCTGTGTTCCTGTCTTGCTAGTTGTTTGGCATAGGATGTGAAGCACTGTAGCTTGCTGGTCGTTGAGTGAAGCTGGGTGTTTGTGTTGAGATGGAGATCTCTGAGAGGTTTTTGCTGTTTGATATTACGTGGAGCTGGGAGGTCTCTTGTGGCCCAGTGTACTGAACGTGTCTCTCCCACCTCAGTTGCACAGCTCTGTCACCTGGCTGGAGCACCAAGAGACTGTCCTCCACATGGCTCAGAATAAAAGGGAGAAAAAAAGAAACAAAAGAAAGAAAGAAAGAAAGAAAGGAAGGAAGGAAGGAAGGAAGGAAGGAAAGAAAGAAAAAGAAGATAAAATAAAATAAAGTAAGATAAAATAAAATAAAGCTATTAAAATAAAAAGTAAAAGATAATTATTAAGAAAAAAATTTAAAAATAAAAAGCAGACAAACAAAAAAACAAAACAAACAAACAAAAAAACAGGCAGACAGAACCCTAGGACAAATAGTGAAAGCAAAGCTATACAGACAGATCTCCCACAGAAGCATACACATACACGTTCACAAAAGAGGACAAGGCAAAAAAATAATCTATCTTGCCCCCAAAGTCCTCCTCCTCAATTTGGGGTGATTCATTGTCTATTCATGTATTCTACTGTTGTAGGGTACATCAAGTTGATTGTGGAGATTTAGTCGCTGCTCCTGAAGCTGCTGGGAGAAATTTCCCTTTCTCTTCTTTGTTCACACAGCTTCTGGGGTTCAGCTTTGGATTTGGCCCTGCCTCTGCGTGTACGTCACCTGAGGGCATCTACGTCACCTGAGGGCGTCTCTTCTTTGCTCAGAGCGGATGGGGTTAAAGGAGTCCCTGATTTGGGGTCTCTGGCTCAGTCAGGCTGCAGGGAGGGAGGGGTACTGATGCAGAGCGGGCCTGCAGCGGCAGAGGCCAGCACGATGTTGCACAAGCCTGATGCACACCATGCGTTCTCCCAGGGAAGTTGTCCCTGGATCACGGGACACTGGCAGTGGCAGGCTGCACAGGCTTCCGGGAGGGGAGGTGTGGATAGTGACCTGTGCTTCCACACAGGCTTTTTGGTGGCTGCAGCAGCAGCCTTAGCATCTCATGCCCGTCTGTGGGATCTGCGCTGATAGCCGCGGCTCGCGCCCGTCTCTGGAGCTCTTTAAGCAGCACTCTTAATCCCCTCTCCTCGAGCACCAGGAAACAAAGAGGCAAGAAAAAGTCTCTTGTCTCTTTGGCAGCTCCAGAATTTTCCCGGACTCCCTCCCAGCTAGCCGTGTCACACTAACCCCTTCAGGCTGTGTTCCTGCAGCCAACCCCAGTCCTCTCCCTGGAATCTAAGCTCCGGAGCTGGAGCCTCAGCTCCCAGCCCCAGCCCATCCCGGTGGGTGAGCAGACAAGTCTCTCGGGCTGGTGAGTGCTGGTTGGCACCAATCCTCTGTGCGGGAATCTCTCCACTTTGCCCTCCGCACCCCTGTTGCTGTGCTCTCCTGCATGGCTCTGAAACTTCCCCCCTCTGCCATCTGCAGTCTCCACCTGTGAAGGGGCTTCTAGTGTGTGGAAACCTTTCCTGCTTCACAGCTCCCTCCCACTGGTGCAGGTCCCATCCCTATTCTTTTGTCTCTGCTTTTTCTTTTTTCTTTTGCCCTACCCAGGTACATGGGGGTGTTTCTTTCCTTTTGGGAGGTCTGAGGTCTTCTGCCAGAGTCCAGTCGGTGTTCTATAGGAGCAGTTCCACATGTAGATGTATTTTTGATGTATCTGTGGGGAGGAAGGTGGTCTCCACGTCCTTCTCTTCCACCATCTTCTCCTGAATCCCCTGCACTCATTTTTAATAAGGATCTTGTGGTACCTCAAGAGCCAGGGTATTACTACAAATTGTCTTAAAATGGGGTTCACCATACCCCTCCTTTATATATTGTGAAGTTTCCTCTGCAGAATGTGAGATGATATTATTTAAATTCAATTCACACCTTTGGTTCAAGGTTAAAGTGTCCCCCCTCCCTCAATGAGGGTGGGGAGGAAAAATGATTTGTTCAGTGTTAATGGAAAAATTTCACCTGTGAAATAGCTTTAGACTGTGAAATTAAATCCTCTATCTATGTTCTATGTTCACTCCCTGAGCCTTCCTCCCTTTACCCCAATCTGTGATCTCTTTGGATTCCCCCAAGAAAGTATTTAAATACCGTGTTGCACAGAGGATAAATCAAGAGATCTAAACATGAAGTATCATTTCTATGACTTTGGGGAAAACTACTTTTGAATATTTCCTCTTGAACTAGAGTGTAAGATAAATAAGAACAAGGACAGAGATTTACTTTCACATGGCCTCCTACAGTGCCTCACATAGGAGAGGTGCTTAATAAAGGTTTAAGGATGTTGATCTGAAATAGCCAGTGTGTGTGACAAGTAACACCCCAGACTACTCAACAACTTTGTTGTCTATGAACTTTTCTATGTCTATGTTCATGTCTATTGTACATGGCCCAACAACAAGAGCATTGCCTGCAAGCTCATAAGTAATGCAGACTCTCAGGCCCCATCTCAGTCTTACTCAATTGCAGTGTGCATTGGGAAAAGATCTTCATGTGATTTGTATGCACATTAATGTCTTGAAGCATTGTTTTATTGCATTCAGGTCTGTACTTGACTAATCGTAATTAACACCTCTTTCTTTCTCTTTATCTTATATTTCTTCTTGTGTGCCCCAGCTAATTTTTTCTCTCTTTCTTCTTCTGCTTACATTAGAAACCTCCTAATTCTACCTTTCTAGTTCACCATATAATTCCAAGTTTTTTAAGGGTTAGTCCTCACTATAATGCTTTGAACTCTTCATAAAAAGTAACATCTGGGCTTCCCTGGTGGCTCAGTGGTTGAGAGTCCGCCTGCTGATGCAGGGGATGCGGGTTCGTGCCCCAGTCCGGGAGGATCCCACATGCCGCGGAGCGGCTGGGCCCATGAGCCATGACCGCTGGGCCTGTGCGTCCAGAGCCTGTGCTCCGTGGCGGGAGAGGCCACAGCAGTGACAGGCTGGGAAAGGCCACAGCAGTGACAGGCCCGCATACCCAAAAAAAAAAAAAAAAAAAGTAACATCTAATCATCTCTGCTTCCTCAAATAGGTTTGTTGAAATTGTATGAACAGAGGAGATAATTTTCAGCCTGCTCAGTCTTATGTCTCCTAGACCAAAGTTACTTGTCCTTTCTCTCAAAAATCATGGAGTACAATATTATTCCCTTTAAATGATGAGCAGAGTTTTGGTAGGGAGATAATTTCCCCAAAGGGAATGATTTCTGATTCTCATAAGTATGGAATATTACTTATGTTTTATGTAGATAAGGTGCAAATCAATTAAAAGAAATTTATTCTGAGATTTCAGACACATGAGGGATTTTCATCTTTACCTAATGTGGATTTTTGCTGTTTTGTCTCTCTAAAAGCCGTGGTGTTTCAAAATTTAATGAGATTATATGATATATTACCATCATTTTCGAATACAGTTAACAGCTGTGATTAATTCTGGCCCGTCGGAGAAGCAGTATTGGGTGTTATTTTTCCCCTCCTTGTGGGTATTTGTGTCACTCTTACTTTGTGAACTTTGAACTGAACTACTACAGAAGGGAGGGGCAAGCAAATGGGTGTTCGGAATAAGGCTTTTTATGACTGACTTTATGTGAGCCTTTATGAGAGCCTGGCAGGAAACATCTCACTGAAATTCACATCATTTGGAGAGAAGAAAGTTTAAATCTTCATAGACTGATATAATATACTAATTTGTAGAAGGAATATAGTAATGGATATTTTCTGCTGAATTAAAACATGTGTTTCATTAAATGAAAACAGCATCAGCTCCTTGTACATGACTTTCTCAGGACCCCTATGTAGGTCTTACATTTCAAGGAAGAGATAGATGATTAGCTCCAGAGTTCCAAGATCTATTAAAGAAATCATATTGACTCTCAGTCAATTCCTCTATGCATGTAAGCAATACATTTTTTTTTTTTTTTTTTTTTTTTTTTTTTTTTTTTTGCGGTACGCGGGCCTCTCACTGCCGTGGCCTCTCCCGTTGTGGAGCACAGGCTCCGGACGCGCAGGCTCAGCGGCCATGGCTCACGGGCCCAGCCGCTCCATGGCATGTGGGATCTTCCCGGACCGGGGCACGAACCCATGTCCCCTGCATCGGCAGGCGGACTCTCAACCACTGCACCACCAGGGAAGCCCAGCAATACATTTTATAACCCCCCAAAATCCAATCCAGCTCATCAATTATTAAGCAATTAAGCTCACCTGGAACCCTGAGAACTATGGTCTCCACAAATGAACCAAGGATGCATTTTGAGATTGTGTTACTCTTGAGTTCCAGTTGTATCATCTTACCACCACCCCTATCTCTACCACCACCTAGGCAGGATAACTGAAACCCTTGTTAGTTCCTTTCTCAAAAGAAGAGGGTAGATTTGTAAGGCTTAGAGTGAATAGGATAGAACCAGGACCCACAGTTATACAGTTTCAAGATACCAGTGGTTCTATAAAGTCTTACCTGGTCAATTGTAAAAACAGAATTATTGCAGTTACAGCTTTCTCTCAAGGGGGCTCTCTGCCAAGAAAAAAATATCTAGCTGGCAGCTGCCTTTATTATTCCCTATCTGTGCTTCACTCTCATAACTGCCTTGCACTCTGGCCAGCAAGTTGTATCTCTTAACACCCCTGTAAGTGAAATGCTTGACTAGACGCTGAAGCAGATACAAAAATACAAAGATGGATGAGAGGAATACTGCAACTGAAAGAAGTGAAGTGACTTGTCTTCAGTTGTGAAAGATAATGGCAGAACTGACTAATGAGAGATGCTCAGCTATGTGTTCAATTGAACCGTTTTTCAAACTTTGGGGGAAATCAAAAAGAACAGTTCCTCATTAGGAACAGCTTTGGAATGCTGATGCATAGTCTACAACTTCATTTTGTAGATGTAGAAACTGGCCCAGATAGCAAGATTTGTCCAGAACTGAACTAAGCCTAGGTCATCTCATACAGGTTGGTACTGCTTTTCCCTTATGATATATAGTTAGTACTCCATAGGCCAACTCATCTCTACCGCTATTTGGCTCAGTCTAGGAGGATACCTCCTGTTTGTGCTGAGAAGGGAAACTCTGACTTAATTTAAATCCTAGTGACATAAAACAGGATTTAGGATTTAAACTGGATGGCAGTAGAGCCTGACAATCTGTAAAGTCTCTTCTGGTGCTAAGATGCTCCGATCACAAAATCCACTAGTGCTGAAGGTGAAAGTGTTTCATACTATGCAGAGTGCCACACACACCGTAGCACTGCTCCTCCCTTTTCAAGAAGATGGAACGTTCAATTGTACATAGTCGTGTTTTTCTTGAAGTGTTCTTTTTAATAAGGGTAATTGTGTTAGAGTCACAGTGGGAATGTGAGCTGATAATGTAGATAGGCTACAGAGATCTAATGCTGAGGTCAGAAATGATGCAAAGACCTGGAGAAGTGAGAAGGCAAATGCCAAGAAGAATAAAGTTCATGGAAGGAAGCTACAAAGGCAAAGCAGAAAAAGTCAGAAGCTTTTTGGGATCATAAACACTATACCTTCAACTGACTGACTGACTCACTAATTAAACTGATTAATAAAGGCAATAGTAATGTTTCAAAGTGACAACTGCACTTTCTAATGAAAGAGAGAAACATCTTCCCTGTTTCCACACACTGGTTTTAGGGTGGTGTTTTTCAACATATACAAGTTATAGGGTTATTCCTCCTATACTATGCCTTCTCAGATGGTTCTCTCTAGGTTTGGAGCTCATATCTTCTCCTCTGGATCCTTATTTTCCTTCGTGTAGTGTGCATTTGCAAGATTCATGTGGATAGGTGTATGCTGAAGTCTGTGGTCATCAAGTAAAGGAATATTAAGTGAATAGAGTTGGTTGTGTGGTCTTGGCTTAAGGAACACCATCCTTGTCCACAATATGTGGAATAGGTAACCAATATATGGCACAATTTCAGGTATCAGGAAAGGTCAGGCATTTCTTCTCCTTCCCTCACTCATAGCTTTATCAATGAGCACATGAAATTCTACTGTCTAAATATTATTCTGTTAGTTGAAGACCTTAGTCTTTGGTACAGTCCTCCTAGACCATAAATTGTCACTAATCATTGGCAGCTTCATGTAAATGGAGTGTCTGAGCCTCTATCTATAAAGGGAAGAGGAGGAACACCAATGAGAGTCCTAGGCCTCTACTGGAGATAAAGGGTCTACAACATGGATGCTAGGTAGGGACAGGTAAACAGCCTACTTAACAATTTTGTCTCAGGAGGGCCTGTCCGAGAGTCAAGTAACAAAATTTATCTGGCAAGTGAATGAATAATGATGATCCCCCCATTCATTGGGGTTAGGAAGTGAAGGTTAGTGTCATATCATTAGATGCTGTAGGGGGAACAGAAGAATCAGAAGACATTTTCATAGACTTTTAAAGCTAGAAGGAACTTCAGCAGATGTGACCAAGACTGAAAGAAATACAGCAACTTGTCCAAGATTACAAAAGAGAGTGACAGAGCTCTGACTAATGAGAGGCACTCAATATTGTTTGGACAGATTTTCAATTAGAGAACAAATGTAATGAAAATATTGTTTTTATCTCTTTGTAATACTGTTTTGATTTGTGTGTAAATCACACTTTCCAACACTGTGATTTTAATGGAGTGTTTCCCTCTGAGTATGGGTGGATCCTTACCATACTCTTGCAGAAACCTCTGCCTGTTACATTAAATAAGCTTATCCTTGAGATCTATACATTCTTTGGAAATACACTATGCACAATTTTTAAATTCAGTTTTGAAAAATTAACTGTGCCTAATATTTTAATCATTTAGCTTTGTCAGCAAGAGCTTTGTATTACCTTGCAAATTGATTCTTATCTTTTCTGTAGAGGTATTTTTGATTTTGTTTTTGGGTTTCAGTCAAACTATTTTAAGAGCAGCTTAGTCTCAAGAGTAAATAATGAATTGCATATTTGAATGGCTTCCCTGAAAGTTAGGGTACATTCTGTTAACCCAGAAATGCCAGTCTGATGTAGTGCAAATAGAGGCTTTTTCACAAAATAGCACTTGGCAGCATGGCAGTGTGTGCATTTCAGCCAGTTTTATTACTTACCTATTTACCATGGTGCAAGAGTTTTACTCTCATTCTGGGATGGACTTTGAGTGTTTCTTTAGCATGCCTGTTATAGTGGTAATTGACTATATACTTTTAAGATACACTTTTGCTTTTTATTATCTTTTTTTTTAAACCAGATTCATAAGTTTCCTTGTTAGATCCACAAGAGAACTATCTCCTCTCTTTTAATGTTTATATTAGAAACTTTAATGGAAGGAAGAGAATATCACTGTGGTAACTGGCCATTTCCCCTGCCTTAATAACATTCCAGAGCGAACGGTTTATTTTATTTTATTATTATTACTTTTTATTTATTTATTTTTTTTGCTGTATGCAGGCCTCTCACTGTTGTGGCCTCTCCCGTTGCGGAGCACAGGCTCCGGACGCGCAGGCTCAGTGGCCATGGCTCACGGGCCCAGCTGCTCTGCGGCACGTGGGATCTCCCCGGACTGGGGCACGAACCCGTGTCCCCTGCATCAGCAGGCGGACTCTCAGCCACTGTGCCACCTGGGAAGCCCCGAACGGTTTTTTTTAGATAGCAATGTTCAGCAAAAGACATTTGTGCCGCTTCATTTTTTTTTTTTAACATCTTTATTGGAGTATAATTGCTTTACAATGCTGTGTTAGTTTCTGCTTTATAACAAAGTGAATCAGTTATACATATACATATGTTCCCATATCTCTTCCCTCTTGTGTCTCCTTCCCTCCCACCCTCCCTAACCCACCCCTCTAGGTGGTCACAAAGCACCGAGCTGATCTCCTGCTATGCGGCTGCTTCCCACTAGCTATTTATTTTACATTTGGTAGTGTATATATGTCCATGTCACTCTCTCACTTTGTCACAGCTTACCCTTCCCCCTCCCCATATCCTCAAGTCCATGCTCTAGTAGGTCTGTGTCTTTATTCCCGTCTTACACCTAGGTTCTTCATGACCTTTTTTTTCTTAGATTCCATATATATGTGTTAGCAAACGGTATTTGTTTTTCTCTTTCTGACTTACTTCACTCTGTATGACAGACTCTAGGTCCATCCACCTCACTACAAATAACTCAATTTCGTTTCTTTATATGGCTGAGTAATATTCCATTGTATATATGTGCCACATCTTCTTTATCCATTCATCTGTTGATGGACACTTAGGTTGCTTCCTGGCTATTGTAAATAGAGCTGCAATGAATATTTTGGTACATGACTCTTTTTGAATTATGGTTTTCTCAGGGTATATGCCTAGTAGTGGGATTGCTGGGTCATAAGGTAGTTTTATTTGTACTGTTTTAAGGAACCTCCATACTGTTCTCCATAGTGGCTGTACCAGTTCACATTCCCAGCAGCAGTGCAAGAGTGTTCCCTTTTCTCCACACCCCCTCCAGAATTTATTGTTTCTAGATTTTTTGATGATGGCCATTCTGACTGGTGTGAGATGACATCTCATTGTAGTTTTGATTTGCATTTCTCTAACGATTAATGATGTTGAGCATTCTTTCATGTGTTTGTTGGCAGTCTGTATATCTTCTTTGGAGAAATGTCTATTTGGGTCTTCTGCCCATTTTTGGATTGGGTTTTTTGGTTTTTGTTATTAAGCTGCATGAGCTGCTTATAAATTTTGGAGATTAATCCTTTGTCAGTTGCTTCATTTGCAAATATTTTCTCCCATTAAGAGGGTTGTCTTTTGGTCTTGTTTGTGGTTTCCTTTGCTGAGCAAAAGCTTTGAAGTTTCATTAGGTCCCATTTGTTTATTTTTGTTTTTATTTCCATTTCTCTAGGAGGTGGGTCAAAAAGGATCTTGCTGTGATTTATGTCATAGAGAGTTCTGCTTATGTTTTCCTCAAAGAGTTTGATAGTGTCAGGTCTTACATTTAGGTCTTTAATCCATTTTGAGCTTATTTTTGTGTATGGCGTTAGGGAGTGATCTAATCTCATACTTATACATGTACCTGTCCAGTTTTCCCAGCACCACTTATTGAAGAGGCTGTCCTTTCTCCACTGTACATTCTTGCCTCCTTTATCAAAGATAAGGTGACCATATGTGTGTGGGTTTATCTCTGGGATTTCTATCCTGCTCCACTGATCTATCTATCTGTTTTTGTGCCAATACCATACTGTCTTGATTACTGTAGCTTTGTAGTATAGTCTGAAGTCAGGGAGCCTGATTCCTCCAGCTCCATTTTTCGTTCTCAAGATTGCTTTGTCTATTCAGGGTCTTTTGTGTTCCATACAAATTGTGAAATTTTTTGTTCTAGTTCTGTGAAAAATACCAGTGTTATTTTGATAGGCATTGCATTGAATCTGTAGATTGCTTTGGGTAGTAGGGTCATTTTCACAATGTTGATTCTTCCAATCCAAGAACATGGTATATCTCTCCATCTATTTGTATCATCTTTAATTTCTTTTATCAGTGTCTTATAATTTTCTGCATACAGGTTTTTGTCTCCTTAGGTAGGTTTATTCCTAGATATTTTATTCTTTTTGTTGCAGTGGTAAATGGGAGTGTTTTCTTGATTTCACTGTCAGATTTTTCATCATTAGTGTATAGGAATGCCACAGATTTCTGTGCATTCATTTTGTATCCTGCTACTTTACCAAATTCGTTGATTAGCTCTAGTAGTATTCTGGTAGCATCTTTAGGATTCTCTATGTATAGTATCATGTGATCTGCAAACAGTGACAGCTTTGCTTCTTCTTTTCCGATTTGGATTCCTTTAATTTCCTTTTCTCCTCTGATTGCTGTTGCTAAAACTTCCAAAACTATTTTGAATAAGAGTGGTGAGAGTGGGCTTCATCTTTGATTCACTCATTCTTATATTTTCATAAATATTTTCAGGCCTTCACCAATGGGCTTACCAAAGACTCTAGCCCTGCTGTTTGATGTGTGCTGCATGGCATAGGCCAGAGGAAGGGTGAACTGAAAAGAAATTAACAAAAGCAATCAGAATTTTGGAGAAGTCAGAATTAACAAGCGTTTATGATATTGGATAAGTCCTAGCTCCAAAGCAATTTTTAACCATAACATTTAAAATTTTTTTTAGTTTCTCAAATTACGTACAGCTCCATAGTAGAGACTGAAGGAGGTAGGGTGACTCAGGATAAATCACTCTCCTTCTGAGATGAGTGAGAAATGGGCAGGAGACGGGGTTGGAGAGGTGTCAATCTTGGAAACCTGAGGGCAGGATCTTGAATGGGAATTAGGAGTAGTAAATTTACTGGAAAATTACAGCATATGGTTAAGGACTTGGGCTTTGTCTTTAAATCTTAGTTCTGCTCCTTATTAGTTGTGTGATTTTGGACAATTCACTTAAACTCTATGAGTCTGCCTCCTCATATATGAAGGTGGTACAGTAATTTAACTTCATACTGTTGCTTTGAGATTCAAAGGAGATGCTATATGTAAAGCAGTTCATAGTACTGTACATAGACTGTCACGTAGTAAGTGTTCAATAATGGAAAATGCATTAATATTTAATTCTCAATGTTTATTATGCCCCACCCCCAGGTTTCTCCTTTTATTGAAGTATCTAAAAATGCTGTTTCAGATTTTCTCTTGCTTTTTAGAATTGCTTTAAAAACTTACTGAGGTATAAATTCACACACCATAAAAATCACCTCTTTTAATTATATATTTAAATGAATTTTAGTAAATTTGACAAGCTTTGCAACCATCGCCATAATCCAGTTTAGAACATTTTCATCATAACCATCTGCAGGAAACCACTAACCTACTTTCTGTCTCTGTGGATTTAACTATCCTGGACAATTCATATAAGTGGAATGATATAAAATGTGGTCTTTTGTGACTGGCTTCTTTCACTTATATGATGTTTTCAAGGTTCATGTTGAAATATCCATGTTGTAGCATCAATAAGTACTTCCTTCCTTTCTATGGCTGAATAATATTCCATTGTGTGGATATACCACATTTTTATCCATTCATCAGTTGATGGGCATGCGAGTTTGTTTCCACTTTTTGGTTATGATGAATAATACTGCTATGAGCATTTATGTGCAAGTCTAATTGTGGTGGCATTACTATTAATATTAGCAATAGTATTTACTACTGTATCATAATTCACCTGACAGGTGCATTGATAACTACAGCAAAACAAAGTAACTAACTTCAGATGCCCGTTAAAGAAGCATCCCGGAAAACAAAACAAAACAAAAAACAATCGGCCTTAAATAAATAAAAAATCGAAAGATCCCTGTAGGAAACCAAGTTTAGTCATAGAATGGATCATTTGAAGACATTTTATTCACATCACCTTTGGGAGAATTCTGAAAACAATGTTTTTTGTTTTTTGTTTTTTTTTTTAACACCTCAAGTTTTGTCTTATTTCCACTTTTCTAAGGTAACCATCTGAATGTCAATAGGGCATAGGATGTCTCAGGATGGTACAGATTTCCCAGTGATTAATATGGGGTATAAATAATGGTGTCTGAATCTGGGCATCAAAGCCAGGAAGATATATCTTGTGACATTCCTGCCTTTTTTTTCCCTAGGATACACAAATCAGCCCGTAACAGAGGAATGCTTTCACACCATTCAGTGGGATGAAATACAGTTCTATGGCAAGCAAGGCTGCACAGTGGTTTGTCCACAGTGAAGGCATCAGGGCTTTCTAGGTTCCCAGCTTAGGGGTCATATTCAGTTGCCCTTCACTTAAAGCAATAAGTGAGTTCCTGAAAAGTAAGTGATGCTCATATTGTGGGCCTACTATTGATGTATATCAGTGCCAACTGTGTGCCCAGCTTGTAGAACTAGTTCTTTAAACAGGGACGCAGGGCTAAATACACACACGCACACACCCACACACTCCAACAGAGAATGATAAAATGCAATGTTATTAAGTTCTAATTTATATGGTACCATAGGATTTCAACAAAAGCAAGGTAGGTTGCAGTATTCAGCTTAAGAAGTCAATGAAATCATATATTTACATTCTCTGTCATTGTAGTTTCTTTGTTTGGCTCCTAGTGCTTGCCCTATTCACATCTTTTATAAGAAGGAAATGAGTTATTCTTTTTTTATTGGGGTGTAGTTGCTTTACAATGTTGTGTTAGTTTCTGCTGTACAGTGAAGTGAATCAGCTATATGTGTACATTTATCCGCTCCCGCTTGAACCTCCCCCCACCATGAGCACCACCATGTGTAAAACAGATAGCTAGTGGGAACCTGCTGGAAATGAGTTATTCTGATTTGAACTGTAATAGTAAAACTCATTGAACAGTGTGTCAAGTCAAAAGGATTCTGTCAGGTAACTGTGGAGCAGGGTTTCTCAAAGTGTGGTCCAAAGAAATTCCTTCAACCAAATAACCTAAAGCACATGCTGAAAATGCATGGAAGTTGGGCCCCAGAGTAGTCATTTTGATCTCACTCTCCAGGTGATTGTGATACACACTGGTTTGAGAACACCAAAGTGGAGGCCTTGATATTATCTTTGCTTTATCTGCGTCAGTTGTCCAAATGTAACTTGATGAGAAAGAAGCTGCCTTGACTCCTACAATTTGACTCAGCAAATCTAGCATAATACGCATTAGGCGTATAGTAAGCATTCAGTCACCTGAACTGAAATGCCTGGGATGTTGATTTAGGAGTTTTGAACATATCACCCCAAAATATGCTGCTCTGGCATATTGATTATTTTGAGCTGAAGGCACTTGAGAAATTGCAGATGCAGAAACAGCTCTCTGACCTGCCTTTTTCTACCTAAAAGCAGGTCATAAAATTTCCCGTGAGAAAGGTGTTCTCCCTACACTGGGAGAGCAGAACATTCTTATCACTGGAGACTAGAGTCAATGCTGAAATGGATCTGTACAAACAGACCTTCTGAAATAACCCTTATTTTCCAGTAGTTTACCCTATATATTTCTTATTCACTATCCCACAAATTACTTCCCCTAGCCTAAGTCCCTTAGTTTTGCCACATCCCCACAATTTATCATTCTTTGTTTCAAAAGATATACAAGCTTTTGGGCCTAATGGGTTCTTCGGGTCATCATTTTCCTTTTGAAGGCTCCTGTGTGCATGTAAAACTATTAAATAAAATTTGTATGCTTTTCTCATTTTACACTGTCTTAGGTCAGTTTAATACTGTCTTAGGTCAGTTTAATACTTAGGCTCAGCCAGAAAACTTAGGAGGGTAGAATGAAATTTTTTCTTTCCTACAATTATTTGTAATTCTATTCTTGGAATTGTATAGAGTATCTTCAAGGCTAATGTTCTATAGGGGAGGTAGGAAGAATGTCAGTAAAGAAATGGGAAGCTCACATCAGAAAAAAGGCATTTTATTAAGTGAAAAGTATCTGTAAGTTTAATAAATTTGAACTCACAACAAACCAACAAACAAACTTTTGCAAGTAAGTCAGATTTTGTTTATAAAGGAAAGGGGGGTCCCTCAAAACCAAAGGAAAATAATTGAGCACTTGGCTTGCACTTTTAAGTTTCTGAATTTGTCTTTGAAAGGACATAGCTTTTTAAAACATCAAGGACTCTAGCTGTTAAGAACCACACAACACAAAAAAAGATTTCAGCCTGTAATTAAAGTATTACTATAAAAGAGAGAAGAAACCAAAGTGGTGGCGCTGGTAGCATAACACTGAGTAGAGAGGGGGTAAGAACTGTGTATGAATAGAATGGAATGGGTTGGGGGGGGGGAGGAGAGCATGTCTAGCAATGAAAACAAAAAGAAAAACATAGATGGAATGGAAAACAGAGGTAAAAGGAAAACAGTTTGTAGTAGGAAGCTTGGAAGAAAGTGACTAAGAGGGAAACCGTGGCAGAGACCCAAGCATTTCATATGCCCCAGCAAAAAAAAAAATGACTACTCAGGAATGCAAGAAAGCAAGCTGACCCTCAACTGCTTTTAGGCAAGCTACCGAGTGTAGCACAAAGGCTTGCCAAGAGAAGCCTCTTGGCCAAAAGTAGAACCAAACCCCATGATGTGCCTGAAATCCCCACCATTAAACTCATTATTTGAGTTAAGGTGTTGTATTTCCAGGTGTCATTCCTTAAAAAGCAATTGAAATTGACTGGAAGGGTTAAAATACCTACAGCTTTGATATGGGAAATGGACCCTTCACAGAAAGTCTTTTAGAATACTTTTAAATGTGCCTGCTATTCTAGAGGAATGAAGCATAACATGATATGACCTGCCCAGCCTCATCTCTTCCTAATCCCTACCCCCTTGCTCATTACACTCCAGCCATAAATGAACACACATTCGTGCTCCTGTACCTTTGTAGGTACCATTCCCTCTGCTGAAAATGCCCGCCTCCTACCTTTCTACCAACCTAAGCTCAAAAATGTTTCCTCTGTGAAGCTTTCCTTGTGTTGCCTTCTCCTGTACTTCCACTGCAATTTGCATATGCCTAACGTTGAGCAATGCTGTTAATGTATTGTAATTAGTAGTTTCAGTATCTATGTTCCTCTCTAGATCACAGTTTCATGCTCCTAAAACAACTGATGCTTATTTCATAATCATGTGTATCACATGGTAGAGGTGGTACTGTGTTTAAAATCTGGGGCACTGGAGTCAGAGAAACTTGGATTAGAATTCCTGTTCTGGCATTTCCTAGCTGGGTGATCTTGGATAAATTACATAATTTCTCTGAGTCTCAGTTTTGTTTAAAAAACAGGGTTAACAACAAAAACAATAATGTCTAATAGTGTTATGGAGAGATTTAAATAAAATATTGCATGTGCATGAAAGTCCTTAGTCTGCTCAGATGTTTTAAGCCTCCTTCTATGGAAAAATACAAAAGAAACAGGGATAGGGGTCAAAAATATTGAGTGCTATTTTGAGTTTCTAACACTGAATCACTTTTTAATCCCAGCAAGTTACTAAAACTCCTATTTTTCCTATTTCCTACAAACATCATCAAGAGACTGGTCTCCCACCTTCCTTATGTGACCACTGAGTTTAAACAGGGAGTAAACTAGAAGGAGATTGTAGCTTCTCAGAGTGAGGTAGCTGAGAAATGCCAGGTATTGCTGTGGCCATCTGAGAAATAGCCAATAATCTTAATCAAAATTGTTACCATATCTTGAGGGCTAACTTCTAATGTGCTCAGGCACTAAGCCAAGTATTTTATTTATAGTTCTCTGTTTTTCATCATGGATAAGCAATGCATATAAGTTGGGAAGACATGCAATAAGAGTATTCAAGTATGGAATTGGGTAGCCTGAGGGTATGTGACTCTATTCTTCAGTAGCATCTTTTGCTTTCTTGTAGAATTATTTTTTATTTTGTCTTTTATTCTCTCACTGTTCCTCTAGACTTTTTTTTTTTTTCAAAGCAATAAGAAGAGAACTATACCTTCAATCATTGTTTGAAGTCCTGTTCAAGTCTGGAAGCTAGTTCAGAGGGAAAGCTATAAATGTTGAAACACCAGCTCTGTAAAAACAGACAAAAGCGCCTTCTTACTGGAGTGAGGTTACTGTTAAGGTATGATTAGTAGTAACACATACATTAGCAATTAGAAAGTCAGCAGAATGAAGACATGAACCAGAGACCATCTGTTATGAGAGAAATATCCAACCCTCAAAATCAGTAGGTAATAGATGCTCTCTTCTTGAAACAAAATAAATAGTTAAAGAATAACAAAAGAATGTCTTGCTGCCTGCTAAAAATACTCTTGGGAATTCCCCCAAAAGAGCTGCACAATAATAATAAAAGTTCTGATTTCTTAAAAATTGAGCTAGGAATAAGAACTGACAACAGTTTTCCTCTGACCTTATTCCCATGTTCAGGGACTCCCTCAAAAGTAATTGTAGACCTCAACTCTTAATTGTTAAAGAGAGCGGTTTCTGGTTATGATTACAATAGACTTTGAATTTAAAAATATCTTTAACTCACATATGAAAATCACATGAAGGATATTTGGTTTACCTCCTGAATGTAGCAGACCGTGAGGAGTCATAGGGGCCCCTGGAGAGCAGGGGAAAGGGTCCAGACTTTGGAGCCAGAGAAACCTGAGTGTTAAAGTTGTGTCTTCCCCACTTCATGTGGGACCCCGGGCAGTTTTTAAATTTCATTAAACCTCAGTTTCCTTCTCTATAAAGTGGAAGTAATATTTCCCAGCTCATAGTGTTATTGCAAGGTTTAAAGGAAATAATGCAATCAAGCATTTAGCCCAGTGCTACTGCCGCTGTTTTTGTTTTGTTGTTGTTGCTGTTGTTGATGGTGGTGGTGTTATTCCTGTGACAGAATTTTGGGCAGGATAGACCAGGGAGTTATCCCAAATGACAGTCTGATGTCTTTACTTAATGGAGGCAGATTGATCTGAGATCCATAAGATGAGGATTAATAATATTAATACTCACTACACAGGGCTATGTGAATGCAAGGAGCTGATGGAGGTAAAACAGCACAGTACCTGGCATGTAGTAAGCACTCAATAAACGTTAGCTACTATTATTATTATTCAGCACAGTGACACATAGGCTTTTGAATGGTATTGGCTCTTACTGTTACTCACAAGAATACCACTGTTCACCGTTCGATTATCAGAGGGCAGAGATTCCCCAGCATTGGCTAGTGTCTGAGGAAAACCTACACTGCTGCTAGACTTGAGCATTGACTCAGCAAGGTGGACAGAGCAGAGGTAAAAGAAATGATACCTCTTATATAATATAGATTAGATATGGGAGAATGAGGACTTCATGCTAAATTAAGGTGACCATGCATACATTTAAAGATGTTCCATCCCCACCTTAGCATATCCATTTTTTTCACATCATTTATCATGGTTGTTAGAACAGTGTCAGCAGGTTTCTGAGAGAGCCACACTGCAAAATAAGCTGACGTCCTGTTCTCTTCAGTTTTAATCTAATTGTCAGATCTAACTTGGAGAGGTAGACTTGAATCATTTCGAGATAACCTATGTGTACATTCCACAAATCCCTTGAGATGTACTCAAGTCAAAGTCCTGGTTTCCATTCAATTCTAGTGCAAGGGCAGGGCCTCCAACACAGCTGTCATTCCAATCCTTTCATGCTTATTTCCTCAGCAAGACTGTTGATGTTAATTCTAGGGTGCTGTGGCTCCAGGACCATCTAAGGGACTGAGCAGATCAGGGAAAGCTATACTGAGGAAGAGATCTTCACACTTTTATCCCCATAAATCAGCTTAAAAAAATCTAAACAGTCTGTGAGAATGGAGGGAAAACCCATTCTTGGGTATGATCCTGGGAGTTTTTGGTGGCTGTGGAGCTTGTAAACAAATGAGATAGCTAAGGAACTGAGGACCTCTCCTTTGTCTGCCTTTCTGGGTTGTTGCTCAGTCTGTCAGCAGTATAGGGTTTCCCAAAACACCAGCCAGGACTGAGGGCATCTCTGCCACTGGTACTTATTTAGTGAACAGGAGGATTCTCAGAAGATTGTTTCAGGAGGCTCAAATATTTAAGGTAGAGTTCATCTGTTTTCATTTACCACAACTGCTCTCATTCTGTTAAATTTACTTGTTCTTTAGATGATTTTGTTCATGACTAGACTGGACTTCCCAAGGCAGTAATTTGGCATTTGCCTGTGGTAAGTTAACCTGAGCCTCCTTCTTCCCTTGATTCCTTCCTTTTTCCCCATTTATTCAAGTAGTAAATAATATTTGAGTGTATACCTACCATATGACAGACAGAGGGTGGGGATGGAGATACATTATGGCAATTAAAACATGCATGGCCCTTGCCCTTGGCTAGTCAGTACAGTTAAGATATGAGCATTGATAGCAGTCATAAAATTCTAGAAAGTGACCAGTGAATGGGGGCCTCCCTAATGCACATTTCTGAACATCCTATATGTTATTCTTATCCTTTATGAGGTTTATGTACTCTTTTCTCTTGAGGAACTTTTAAGAAATCTAAATAACATATTTAGATGCAGAATACTGTATACACACACACACACACACACACATACATATATATACATTTTATAGATTTGAAATACGTATAGTCCAAGGTTACTGAAACTCTTGTAAAGATAGGCAGCCAGCATGTGGGGAAATGAGGGGATTTAAGAAATGTGACTGGTTCCAAACAGTTTACTTAGTCTTAGTCTGATACAAGAGAAAATCAAGATGAACCAGATTATAATGTTTAATTTCTGAAGATACTACTATTTTACTTTCTAAGTGCCCCTTTTCTAGAGATTTCCCAGCGACATGTGCTAAATGACTTATGGATACATCTTTCCCCTATCTTAATGAATGGCTCAATCAAGAAGCAGAATAAATTTAAAACTTAAGTGATGTCCACCTCCATACTCCAAGTTACTAGGGAAATAAGAAAAGTCTTTTTATGGATATCTCAGGCTCGCCTGGCTTTCATCTCTGTGATCATTAATGGGGGCTAACACCCATGGGTAGATGGCATAAGAGACTGTCAAAGAGGATATGAGAGGTGCTGAAAGTTTCAGTGGTCAGCCTCCTCACAAACAGAAACCTCTCCCATTTCAGTGACTACTTTGAGGTCTATGTAAGTCTATATTTGAATGTCAAATAGCTGCTCTGAGAGGGCAGCACCACATAGTCTCATTCCTTGGAGGAGATGGTTAGTGGGCTAGTAGATTTTTCCCCTGTGGAGAAGGACTCAGAAAAGGTCCAAAATCTGAAATGCCTTCAGGTGGTTTTCTACAGTTTTAAGATCAGTGGATGCTAAGGCCACTGAATCTTGGTACCTCTTGACACCATCTGCAAGTTGAGTTATATATACATGAAAATAAAAAAAAAAACATAGGGCACTAAGTTAGAGGGAAATGAACATGAAAAGGAGATAGAATGTGAGTAACCTAAGGCAACCTTTCTTATTTTATAATTTTGTCAAGCTGACACTACCCTCCTTTATAGAGCTAATCACAGTATAACAATCAGAGTCCTTGAGTTTTGTGTCTCTCTTGCTCCACTTGACTGTAAGCCCTTGGAAGGTAGGAACCCAGATTTTAGTAGTTTTTTTTAAATCACTTGTCCCTAGGTATGGCCTGATACATGATAAATGTTCAATAAATTTGGGGTGAAAAAATATAATGTCATTTCAGGTTTCTGAAACTTTTGAATCTTCTCTCACATTCTTTATTCTGGTCAAATGTCTAATCAGATGTCTTCCCTGACCACCCTATCTAAAATTGCACATTCATGCTCCAGTGCTTTAACTTACTTGCTTTACTTGCTTTATTTTGCTCTATAGCAATTACCACTCCCTGAAATTATATTATATAGTTAATTCTTATTCTGTGTATTGTCTCTCTCCTCTGCTAGAATCTAACTTTCATAATGACAGGGACTTTGTTTGCTTATTCACTGCTGAATCTCCAGTACTTAGAATAGTGTCCAACACAAAATAGCATCTCAATAAATATTTGATGAAGAATGTACCAGCAGTTCTAGGGATGGGCTCCCAAATAGTTTTACTCCATTAATTTTTGTTAAATTAGGATTCCAAAGAATATCCAATAAGTTTGGAAGACAATATTAAGCACAGACCCTTAGGCAGAGAAAAATTTCTTCTAATTCCAGTTTTCATTACTTCAAATAGTCAATAAAATGATAAGAAGAATAAAAAAACTAGAGCAGACATTGAGTAAGAAATCCTCTTGGCAGCACCAGTATATTATGTTTTTATTTTACTAGGGCAGGTAGTAGTTGTAAGTGCTTGTTTATTTCAAGAGTGGCATTATTTAAATTAATTTACTAGTTACAACCCTGCCTAAAAGTGATTTTTCCCATTTCAATTATCTTCATTTTCTGAAATATTTTCAAGGACATTGACTTCATGCTGAGGATAGAGAACATACTTGAAGAGCTGTATATAGCTCATGATTAAGTAAAACTGTGCAATGGACCTCTTCATGTATTTGGCAATTATTATATTTCTTTAAAATAAGATCAAAGAACAGAAAGAGTATTTTAACACCAAAAGGAGAGTATTTGCCTTGTTTTATTGAATACCCTGCATCTAACAGCTTAATGAGAATAGTCCCTTGTGTCAAATTCAAATTCTCATTTAGCACTTGTCCAAGTCAAATACCTTTCTACCTATCATATAATTTTGCCTTAAAGCATTTTGGCAATGGACAATATAGGGAGACTTCAAATCAAATTCTGCTTTTAATCTAGAACTAGAAATAGTCCCTTCATCTTCCAGGCTTATCTTTTCATGATATGTATGTTACACTTTCTTTTTCAGAAGTCCACCCTCTGGATTTAGTTATGGACACTATCAAATACAGACAGATATAAACTTATGCTTTTACAATGTTTCAAGTAGCACAAGAGAAGATAGTAGTGTATGACCATGATGTGAACAGAAATAATAGCACAAAATTCTGTGTGTGGAATAGGACATGATTAAATAACAAAAAATGATGTGAGAATCAAATTACTGTTTAGAGGTACTTAGAGGTTTGGAGACAGGTAAGGAGTGAATGTTGATAACAAAGACTGGGAAAATTAGGTGTTACTGGTTTTGTTGTTGTTTGGGGCAAGTGGTGTTTTCTGAAAGATTCACTGGTTGAGCAGAAGGTGTGTAATTCTACAAACAAAAGCAAAAAGAGGCATCTTTACCATTAACTGCAAGCTTTTACAACTCTCCAATTTCCTTGTAACAGCTTCTGGGAGGTGTGTTGGGTGGTGTTCAGTGAGAGAAGACAGCATATTGATGTTGACAGAGATGAAGTAGTTATAAACTTGGCAAGGGATTCTTATTAGTTGTTATCTGTCTAACTTCTTTCCAACTTCTGCTGATTTGTGAGTAGAGTTGCTATGTTGTTTTTCACACTTTTTCTTTGCTTTTCTTTGGTATCAGGGACGATGCCTTTTTTTGTTTGTTTGTTTGGATGGAAAAGTGTTTTCTATGCCTATTGCTATCACGTCAGGCTTTTCCTTAACCATTTCTTCTCTGTGGTGACATTTGAAAATGAACTTGCAATGTTTTCCACTGTGTATTGTAGGAGGATTATAGACAAAAACTCTTTTAAGGGGCTTCCCTGGTGGTGCAGTGGTTAAGAATCTGCCTGCCAATTCAGGGGACACAGGTTGAAGCCCTAGTCTGGGAAGATCCCACATGCCGTGGAGCAACTAAGCCCGTGAGCCACAACTACTGAGCCTGCGCTCTAGAGCCCACGTGCCACAACTACTGACGCCCACATGCCTAGAGCCTGTGCTCCTCAACAAGAAAAACCACCGCAATGAGAAGCCCAAACACCGTAACAAAGAGTAGCCCCCGCTTGCCACAACTAGAGAAAGCCCCTGCGCAGCAACCAAGACCCAACACAGCCAAAAATAAAATAAATAAGTTAAAGAAAAATCCTTTTAAGGGAACTTGTTTTTTTCCTGCTTAGAACTGTTATCAGTTTCACACACTCTTAATCTTCTTATCTTTAAGTAGGATCCATGAAGAAAAGAGAGAAGGAGTCTCAAAACATATTTTTCTAGTTTTCCTTGACTATTATCCAAGGAGGAAGTAAAACTCACTTACATAAGACAAGTAAATCCTTTATTATGATTTAATTTGAAAACTTATAACTCTAATTGTTACTCAGTCTTGTCATTAGGACCACTTTAAAAAAAATTTCAAGTGGAAATTATTTCCTCTGCCCTCAAGTAGCTGGGCTGTTATACTTTCCTTAACCAGTAGGCTGACCAGACTTTATCTTTGACTTCAGCATATTTCTGGCCTTCCCTTAAATGACAAATTAGTCTTAAAAGCCCATGGAATTAATGTTGAAAATGGTTCCTTTGTTTTATTTTCTATTAGCTCAACAATAGTGCACTATTCCCTATGCCCTTTTCCTCTTTTTGGGTACAATGGCTATAAATTAGATGTTATTTCTTTTTTGTAATTTAATAATTTATTTTTGGCTGCATAGGATTTCTTTTCTTTTTTGTTTTTTGAATTTTATTTTATTTTTTAGACAGCAGATTCTCATTAGTTATCCATTTTATACATATTAGTGTATATATGTCAAACCCAATCTCCCAGTTCATCACACCACCACCACCACTGTCCCCCCACCCCCCGCCACTTTCACCCCTCGGCATCCATACGTTTGTTCTCTACATCTATGTCTCAATTTCTGCCCTGCAAACCAGTTCATCTGTACCATTTTTCTAGGTTCCACATATATGCATTACCATATGATATTTATTTTTCTCTTTCTGACTTACTTCACTCTGTATGACAGTCTCTAGATGCACCCACGTCTCTAAAAAGACGTGGGTCATCACCCAATTTTGTTCATTTTTATGGCTAAGTAATATTCCATTGTATATACGTACCACATCTTCTTTATCCATTCGTCTGTCGATGGGCATTTAGGTTGCTTCCATATCCTGGCTATTGTAAATAGTGCTGCAATGAACATTGGGGTGCATATGTCTTTTTGAATTATGGTTTTCTCTGGGTATATGCCAAATAGTGGGATTGCTGGGTCATGTGGTAATTCTATTTTTAGTTTTTTAAGGAACTTCCGCACTGTTCTCCATAGTGGCTCTATCAATTTACGTTTCCACCAACAGTGCAAGAGGATTCCCTTTTCTCCACACCATCTCCAGCATTTGTTGTTTGTAGATTTTCTGATGATGCCCATTCTAACTGGTGTGAGGTGATACCTAATTGTAGTTTTGATTTGCATTTCTCTAATAATTAGTGATGCTGAGCAGCTTTTCATGATCTTCTTGGCCATCTGTATGTCTTCTTTGCAGAAATGTCAATTTAGCTCTTCTGCCCATTTTTGGATTGAGTTGTTTGTTTTTTTAATATTGAGCTACATGAGCTGTTTATATATTTTGGAGATTAATTCTTTGTCCATTGATTTGTTTGCAATGTTTTCTCCCATTCTGAGGGTTGTCTTTTCATCTTGTTTGTAGTTTCCTTAGCTGTGCAAAAGATTTTAAGTTTCATTAGGTCCCATTTTTTAATTTTTGTGTTTATTTCCATTACTCTAGAAGGTGGATCAAAAAAGAACTTGGTGTGATTTATGTCAAAGAGTGTTTTTCCTATGTTTTCCTCTAAGAGTTTTATAGTGTCCAGTCTTACATTTAAGTCTTTAATCCATTTTGAGTTTATTTTTGTGTATGGTGTTAGGGAGTGTTCTACTTTAATTCTTTACATGTAGCTGTCCAGTTTTCCCAGCACCACTTATTGAAGAGACTGTCTTTTCTCCATTGTATATCCTTGCCTCCTTTGTCATAGATTAGTTGACCATAGGTGCGTGGGTATATCTCTGGGCTTTCTATCCTGTTCCATTGATCTATATTTCTGTTTTTGTGCCAGTACCATATTGTCTTGATTACTGTAGCTTTGTAGTATAGCCTGAATTCAGGGTGTCTGATTCCTGCAGCTCCGTTTTTTTCTCTTAAGACCACTTTGGCTATTTGGAGTCTTTTGTGTCTCCATACCAATTTTAAGATTTTTTTGTTCTAGTTCTGTTAAAAATGTCATTGGTAATTTGATAGGGATTGAATTGCATCTGTAGATTGCTTTGGGTAGTATAGTCATTTTCACAATATTGATTCTACCAATCCAAGAACATGGTATATCTCTCCATCTGTTTGTATCATCTTTAGTTTCTTTCATTGGTGGCTTATAGTTTTCTGCATACAGGTCTTTTGTCTCCGTAGGTAGGTTTATTCCTAGGTATCTTATTCTTTTTGTTGCATTGGTAAATGGGAGTGTTTCTTTAACTTCTCTTTCAGATTGTTCATCATTAGTGTATAGGAATGCAAGAGATTTATGGGCATTAATTTTGTATCCTGCAATGTTACCAAATTCATTGATTAGCTCTAGTACTTTTCTGGTAGCATCTTTAGGATTCTCTATGTATAGTATCATGTCATCTGCAAACAGTAACAGTTTTACTTCTTCTTTTCCAATTCGTATTGCTTTTATTTCTTTTTCTTCTCTGATTTCTGTGGCTAGGACTTCCAAAATTATGTTGAATAGTAGTGGTGAGAGTCAATATCCTTGTCTTGCTCCTGATCTTAGAGGAAATGCTTTCACTTTTTCACCATTGAGAAGGATGTTTGCTGTGGGTTTGTCATATATGGCATTTATTATGTTGAGGTAGGTTTACTCTGTGCCCACTTTCTGGAGAGTTATTATCATAAATGTGTGGTGAATTTTGTCAGAAGATTTTTCTGCATCTATTGAGATGATCATATGGTTTTCTTTCTTCAATTTGTTAATATGGTGTATCACATTGATTGATTTATGTATATTGAAGAATCCTTGCATCTCTGGGATAAATCCCACTTGATCATGGTGTATGATCCTTTTAATGTTTTGTTGGAATCTGTTTGCTAGTATTTTGTTGAGGATTTTTGCATCTGTATTCATCAGTGTTATTGTTCTCTAATTTCCTTTTTTTATAGTATCTTTGTCTGGTTTGGTATCAGAGTGATGGTGGCCTCATAGAATGAGTTTGGGAGTGTCCCTTCCTCTGGAACTTTTTAAAAGAGTTTGAGAAGCATGGGAGTTAACTCTTCTCTAAATGTTTGATAGAATTCACCTGTAAAGCCATCCGGTCCTTTACTTTTGTTGCTTTGAAGATTTTAAATCACAGTTTCTGTTTCATTACTTGTGATTGGTCTGTTTATATTTTCTATTTCTTCCTGGTTCAGTCTTGGAAGGTGATACCTTTCTTAGAATTTGTCCATTTCTTCCAGGTTGCCCATTTTATTGCCATAGAGTTCCTTGTAGTAGTCTCTTAGGATGCTTTGTATTACTGCAGGGCCTGTTATAACCTCTCCTTTTTCATTTCTAATTTTATTGATTTGAGTCCTTTCCCTCTTTTTCTTGATGAGTCTGCCTAATGGTTTATCAATTTTGGTTATCTTTTCAAGGAACCAGCTTTTAGCTTTATTGATATTTTCTATTCTTTTCTTTCTATTTCATTTATTTCTGCTCTGATCTTTTTCGTTTCTTTCCTTCTACTAACTTTGAGTTTTGTGTGTTCATCTTTTTCTAGTTTCTTTAGGTGTAAAGTTAGATTGTTTATTTGAGATGTTTGTTGTTTCTTGAGGTAGGATTCTATTGCTCTATACATCCCTCTTAGAACTGCTTTTGCTGCATCCCGTAGGTTTTGGATCATCGTGTTTTCATTATCATTCGTCTCTAGGTATTTTTGGATATCCTCTTTGATTTCTTCAGTGATCTCTTGGTTATTTAGTAACGTTTTGTTTAGCCTCCATGTGTTTGTGTTTTTTACGTTTTTTTCTCTGTAATTGATTTCTCATCTCATAGTATTGTGGTCAGAAAAGATGCTTGATATGATTTCAATTTTCTTAAATTTAATGAGGCTTGATTTGTGACCAAAGATGTGATCTGTCCTTGAGAATGTTCTGTGTGCACTTGAGAACAAAGAGTAATCTGCTGTTTTTTTGGATGGAATGTCCTATAATTATCAATTAAATCTATCTGGTCTATTGTGTCATTTAAAGCTTGCGTTTCCTTCTTAATTTTCTGTTTGTGTGATCTGTCCATTGGTGTAAGTGAGCTGTTAAAATCCCCCACTGTTATTGTGTTACACTCGACTTCCACTTTTACAGCTGTTAGCAGTTGCCTTATGTATTGAGGTGCTCCTATGTTGGGTGCATATATATTTAAAATTGTTATATATTCTTCTTGGATTGATCCCTTGATGATTATGTAGTGTCCTTCCTTGTCTCTTGTAACATTCTTTATTTTAAGATCTATTTTATCTGATATGAGCACTGCTACTCCAGCTTTCTTTTGATTTCCATTTGCATGGAATATCTTTTTTCATCCCCTCACTTTCAGTCTGTGTGTGTCCCTAGGTCTGAAGTGCATCTCTTGTATACAGCATATATACGGGTCTTTTTTTTGTATCCATTCAGCCAGTCTGTGTCTTTTGTTGGAGCATTTAATCCATTTATGTTTAAGGCAATTATTGATATGTATATTCCTATTACTATTTTCTTAGTTGTTTTGGGTTTCTCATTTTAGGTCTTTTCCTTCTCTTGTATTTCCTACCTCATGAAGTTCTTTTAGCATTTGTTGTAAAGCCTTTTGGGTGGTGCTGACTTCTCTTAGCTTTTGTTTGTCAGTAAAGGTTTCAGTTTCTCCATTGGATCTGAATGAGATCCTTGCTGGGTACAGTAATCCTGGTTGTAGGTTTTTCCCTTTCATCACTTTAAATATGGCCTGCCACTCCCTTCTGGCTTGCACAGTTTCTGCTGAAAGATCAGTTGTTAACTTTATGGGGATTCCATTGTATGTTATTTGTTGCTTTTTCTCTTGCTGCTTTTAATATTTTTTCTTTGTATTTAATTTTTGATGGTTTGATTAATATGTCCTTGTATGTATCCTGTATGGGACTCTCTGCACTTCCTGGACTTGATTGACTGTTTCCTTTCCCATATTAAGAAAGTTTTCAACTATAGTCTCTTCAAATATTTTCTTGGGTCCTTTCTCTCTGTCTTCTCCTTCTGGGACCCCTATCATGCGAATGTTGTTGTGTTTTATGTTGTTCCAGAGGTCTCTTAGGCTGTCTTCATTTCTTTTCATTCGTTTTTCTTTATTCTGTTCCACAGCAGTGAATTCCACCATTCTGTCTTCCAGGTCACTTATCCGTTCTTCTGCCTCAGTTATTCTGCTATTGATTCCTTCGGGTGTATTTTTCATTTAAATTATTGTATTATTCATCTCTTTTTTTTTTGTTCTTTAATTCTTCCAAGGCTTTGTTGAATATTCCTTGCATCTTCTTGCTATTTGCCTACATTCTTTCTCCAAGGTCCTGGATCATCTTCACTATCATTATTCTGAATTCTTTTCTCTGGAACATTGCCTATCTCCACTTCATTTTGTTGTTTTTCTGGGGTTTTGTCTTGTTCCTTCGTCTGGTACATAGCCCACTGCCTTTTCATCTTGTCTCTCTTTCTGTGAATGTGGTTGTAGTTCCACAGGCTGCAGGATTTTATTTCTTCTTGTTTCTGCTCTCTGCCCTCTGGTGGATGAGGCTATCTAAGAGGCTTGTGCAAGTTTCCTGATGGGAGGGACTGGTGATCGGTAGAGCTGGCTCTTGCTCTGGTGGGAAGAGCTCAATAAAACTTTAATCTGCTTGTCTGCTGATGGGTGGTGCTGGGTTCCCTTCCTGAGGCGAGACCTGTTGTGACCCAACACTGGAGCCTACCTGGGCTGTTTGGTGGGGCTCATGGCAGACCCTTGGTGGGCTCATGCCAAGGAGTACTTCCCAGAACTTCTGCTGCCAGTGTCCTTGTCCTCATGGTGAGACACAGCCACCCCCACCTCTGCAGTGGACCCTCCAACACTAGCAGATAGGTCTGGTTCAGTCTCCTGTGGCATCACTGCTCCTTCCCCTGGGTCCTGATGAGCACACTACTTTGTGTGTGCCCTCCAAGAGTGGAGTGTCTGTTTCCCCCAGTCCTGTTGAGGTCCTGCAATCAAATCCCACTAGCCTTCAAAGTCTGAATCTCTAGGAATCCCTCCTCCTGTTGCCAGACACCCTGGTTTGGAAGCCTGAATTGAGGCTCAGAACCTTCACTCCAGTGGGTTGACTTCTGTGGTATAAGTGTTCTCCAGTTTGCGAGTCACCCACCCAGCAGTCATGGGATTTGATTTTATTGTGATTGCGCCCCTCATCCGGTCTCACTCTGGCTTCTCCTTTGTCTTTGGATGTGGGGTATCTTTTTGGGTGAGTTCCAGTGTCTTTCTATTGATGATTCTTCAGCAGTTAGTTGTGATTCTGCTGCTCTCACAAGAGGGAGTGGGAGCACGTCCTTCTACTCCACCATCTTGAACCAATCTAGATTTTATTTCTTAAAGCACAAAAGAATCACCTTGATCATAGCATGGAACTTATTAGGTTATGTTACTTCAAAAGAAAATAATAAAAACAAATTGTGTAAGGGTGTTCATAAGTTATTTTACAAGGCAAAGTCATTCACAAATGGTTGTGCATATTTCTTATAGTCCCTCCCTTTTCACCTTCTCAGGAATCCATTATTAGCCACAAAATTCTTTCATATTTGGCTAAAGGTATTTTATGAAAAAAAAAGTGTTGTTTAAATAACTGCAGCTGAGACTTCCCTGGTGATCCAGTGGTTTGGATTCCATGCTCCGAACAGGGGGCCCAGGTTCGATCCCTGGTCAGGGAACTAGATCCTCCATGCTGCAACTAACAGCCCACATGCTGCAGCTAAAAGTTCCCGCATGCTGCAACAAAGGTCCTGCATGCTAAAACTAAGACCTAGCGCAGCCAAATAAATAAATAAATAAATAAATAAATAAATAAATAAATAGCTGCAGCTGTTTCTGTAGTCAAGGTGGGAAGAAGAACAAAGACAGCTGATTTGTTTGGGGAAACACATTAATGAGGCTTTCAGTTATGAAGGTAAGACTTTGAGCTGAAAGTAGAGGTTGAAATAAATAGAAGCTAAATTGATCTCCTCTATAAGCATTTTGAATTTTCCCTCAAGCAGCCAAAGAGACAAGAGTAGGAATCAGGAATCTGCGGAAAAGAGTTAATGGGAGAATGGGCTCCAGAATCATGGCAGATTGTCAATAACAAAACATCACTATGGCAGGAACTTATGTCTGATACTCAATTTTTACAAGTTGATACCTGCTCTGTCTAGTAATCTCCCTCTGCTAGGCCAACTTAATAAAAAGTTCATTGCATGCAAAAGCACTGTGTTAGTGGTACCTTGAGGGGTCATGCAGAGTGGGTTTTCTTGGGTTGGCCAAAAAGTTCATTCTGATTTTAAGTAAACATGAAAGACACATTTTTCATTTTCACCAAGAACTTTATTGAGCAACATATTCAATGTTTTGTTCTGCTACCTTCTGCCATTTTTCAGGCAACTTCATAATTCCATCTTCCCACAATTTTTTATCTTTTTGAGTAAAGAACTGTTCCCGTTGCCTTTTACAGTCTTCCAGGGAATTGAATTTTTTCCATTAAGAGAGCTTTTTAAAGACCAAAATAAGTGGCAATCTGAATGTGCAATGTCTGGTTAATACGGCAGAGGAATCAGAACTTCCCACCCAAGCTGAACATATTTTACCTGTTCATCAAAGAACATGCGGTCTTACAGTATCCTGATGGAAGATTATGTGCTTTTTGTTAACTAATTCTGGATGCTTTTCACTGAGTGTTGCTTTCACTTGGTCTAATTGGGAGCAATACTTGTTGGAATTAATCGTTTGTTTTTTCTGCAAGGAGCTAATAATACAGGACTCCCTTCCAATCCCACCATATACACAACATCACCTTCTTTGGTTGAAGACTAGCCTTTGATGTGGTTGCTGGTAGTTCATTTAACTTTCCCCATGAACTCTTCTGTTCCATGTTATTGTACAGTATCCATTTTTCATTACCCGTCACAATTTGTTTTAAATACAGAATGTTTTTCTTACATTTAAGTAGGGAATCACATGTGGAAATATGGTCAAGAAGGTTTTTTGTGCTTAAATTATGTGGAGCCCAAACATCAAAGTGACTAACATAACCAAGCTGGTGCAAATGATTTTCAGTGCTTGATTTGGATATTTTGAGTATGTCAGCTATCTCACGTGTGTTATAATGTTGATTGTTCTCAGTTAATGTCTTGATTTGATCGCTGTCAACTTCAATTGGTCTTCCCAACCATGGAGCATCATAGAGCGAGAAATCTCCAGCAGGAAACTTTGCAAACCACTTTTGACATGTTCAATCAGTTTCAGCACCTCTCCATACACTGCACAAATCTTTTTTTGCGTTTCAGTTGCATTTTTACCTTTCTTGGAATAATAACGCATAATATGCCTAAAATGTTGCTTTTTTTCTTCCATATTCAATATTAAAATGGCTACACAAAAATTCACCAATTTTAATAAGTTTTTTTTTTTAATGCATGCTGATATGGCAGTTGTCACAATACAATCTAACAGAATTGTTTCAAATGAAATTTAAGACAACTAAGTGCTACTGGAGCCATTTTAAGGGAAAAAGCCCCAAATAAGCCTTCTGGCCAACCCAGTATCTACACGTGGAGTGAGTCAGTGAAGAGAGAGAACAAATATCAGTAATAATAGTGCCAAGATGGCTGAAGTAGATCAAGAATTGAACTAGAAGCTGGAATTCAGAAATGAAGGTATTAGCAACAACTAGGAAAAACAAGAGAATATTGAGAAGAGTGTTGGACTTCCTGCAATTGTATAAGAATAGGGACTTGAATATTTTTCATTTGATATTAAAAGAAAAAGTTAGTCTGGAAGGCTAGAGAACTAAGGACATTAAATATGTGAGGGAGTATGAGCATAAACACACACCTGGGGACATGGTAAATTTATGAATACTTATATATTTACATTTTATATAATTTTCATTATTGTACTTGGTCAGATTTGCTGTCTTTAAATAAAGTTGTTCAAGATCTGTTTGTAGTACCTTTATATTTTGAGTGCTCCATTTTGTATTTTAGATTTATGAAGTCTATTTATCACTCTGTGTCTTTGCTGAAGCACTAGATATATATTGCTAGCTGTTTATTATTTGAATTTTCAAATTAATGATTATAATATTACCATTAATTGATGATAAGATCCCTATTAAGCACTGCATTCCCTAGCATGTTCTCTGACACACCTAATCCTCTTCAGAAAGGGAGTCATGTTAAAACAAATTTGGGAAACACTAAACCAGAATCTACCAAGAGCAGATTCTCAATTCACATCTATAAAGTAATGGCTCTAAAAGGTATCACAGAGAGAAAAATAATATTTAATGTGGTTTTAAACAGATTTATATGACTGTTGAACTCACTTTTTACCAACTCCTTATTTATATCTTATGGATCTAATGTTAATTAAAACAAAAGAATCCAATGTGTTTTTATATTTTCATTTATTCCCAGAAAAGTAATATAAAATATCTACTCATTAAAGGGAGAAAAAAATCACATAACTACATTTGTGTTTAATGCATCTTTATACATAGATTATACCAAAAACAAATTGTCCTTTTTATTCCATGAGGCAATTAAATTCAATCTTTTTCCATCTTATACTCTTACTTACGTTTACTGAGCATTTCTTCTCTGTTCTCTTCAATCCAACATTAACTATCTACTCTGTTCCATTGAACAGGTATTACAAAGTATTGCTATGATGCTTTAATATAGTAATGAAGTTTCCCTTTCTGTGTATGAGTCCCTCATTTCTGAATCCAGTGCCTCATGTAGCTTATATGGCTCCCTCCACTAACCATGGTCCCCATGAAAGTTCATGAAGCATAATTTTCATTCTTTTGGTGATGAGGCAAAACCAAAAATAACTAAAAGGAATTTGACCAATGTCTATGAGAAAGGCACTTTACCTTAACTTAGGGATTCTTATTTCTAAACCTCTGGTTAGCTCAATGCCCTCTTTAATCCCAGCAGCCTCCAATATGGGTTCCTGAAACACCTTGGAGCACAGACAACCATGGATCCAAACCAAATCTCCTCACTAAGATTGTAGGAAATAAAGGAACAGAAAGTTTAAGCTAATTAGCCAAGATCACACAGCTAGTTAGCAACATAGAAAAGATGTTATTCAACCTAGTCCTGGCTTCTCTTTCTTATGGAACAATCCCATTTCTAATCCCAGATATTTTGGAGTTTCCAAAACCAACAACTACTACCTACAACATACACACACACACACAAGCCAAATAAATACCACACTTCTAAAATGACATCAGAGAGATATTTAGTTGGGCCATTTACTAAATTAAAAGAAAAATGCCAGAAACATTTTTCTTTGGAAAAACAAATACATTTTTTTAAACATATAAGGTTTCTTGGGAAGAATTGCCTTTCTGTTTAGCAAATACCTTGACATCATAGCCCGCCTGAAGAGTTGGTTGGTGTCAAGAACTCATATGTTGAAGGATTCCTGAGACCTCATTAATGTGACAGACAATAAAACGTTTATGGTATGAACTTGAACTCTCAACTCTTATTCACAAAAGTTGGTCATGATTGTGCTTTTGGAGCTATTGCAGATGAGCATGATAATAATATACAATATAAAGGGAGAAAAATGAAGATCCGGGCTTCCCTGGTGGCGCAGTGGTTGAGAGTCTGCCTGCCGATGCAGGGGACACGGGTTCGTGCCCCGGTCTGGGAAGATCCCACGTGCCGCGGAGTGGCTGGGCCAGTGAGCCATGGCCGCTGAGCCTGCACTTCCGCAGCCTGTGTTCCGCAACGGGAGAGGCCACAGCAGTGAGAGGCCCACGTACCGCAAAAAAAAACAAACAAAAAAAAACGGCGATCCATGTCTAAATGATGAGACCTTTTATTCAGTTACTACATTTTCAATGGCTAACATGTACATGAAGAGATGATCAACATCACTAATCATCAGGGAACAGAAAATCAGAACCACATGAGATGTCATCTCACACCTGTCATAATGGCTATCATCAAATATACAAGAGATAAGTTGGCAAGGGTGTGGAGAAAGGTAATGCTTGTGTACAATTGGTAGGAATGCAAAATGGTACAGCCACTATGGAAAACAGTATGGATGTTTCTACAAAAATTTTAAATATAACTATATGATCCAGCAATCTCACTTCTGGGTATATATCTAAAGAAAACAAAATCACTATCTTGAAGAGATATCTTCACTCCTATGTTCTTTGAAGCATTATTTATAATAGCTAAGATATGGGAACAACCTAAGTGTCCAGCAATGGATGAATGGATAAAGGAAATTTGTGTGTGTGTGTGTGTGTGTGTGTGTGTGTGTGTGTGTGTGTGTGTAAAATGGAGTATTATCTATTATATATATTATATATAATATATATTGTGTATATATACTGGAATATTATATAGACATAAATAATAAGGAAATCCTGCCATTTGTGACACATAGATGAACCTTGAGGGCATTATGCTAAGTGTAATAAGTCAGACATAGAAATACAAATACTATATTATCATATGATAATATAATATTTGTCTTATATATGGAATCTAAAAACATTGTACTCATAGAAACAGGGAGTCGAATGGTGGTTGCCAGGGCCTAAGGGGTGGGGGAAATGGGGAGCTGTTGGGTAAAAGTTTTCAGATATAGGAGGAATGAGTTCTAGGAATCTAAGGTACGTCATGGTGACTCCAGTTAACAGTACTGTGTTGTATACTTGAAAGTTGCTATGAAAGTAGAGTTTTAGTGTTCTCACCATAACAACAACAACAACAACAAATGGTAAGTATGTGAGGTTAAAGATGTGTTAACTAACCTCGTTGTGGTAACCATTTCACAGTATATATGTGTATAAAATCAGCACATTGTACACCTTAAACTTACAAAATGTGTGTGTCAATTATATCTCAGTAAAGCTGAAAAAAAAAATAAAACAGAATTACTACATTTTATCTTCACCATAGAGTCCTGTCAGGGATAATGGAGGAACTCTTTAACTCACAAGTTAACTTTGTATGTGCTTGTGGGAAGCACAGTAATCTAGAAGATGGAGTCATTCTTTTGTGGATACTAATATGTACAACTTTGCTGATGTATACTGCTTGCTAATTTCCTAGAAGACAAAAGGAGTAGAGAAAATTTGCAAGAGGAATAGGAAATGCACAAGTATATAATAACCAATAAAGGCTGAGTAAGAGTTTGTGGGATGACGCTCATTACTTTAATGTCAAAATTGATAGTTGGATTGAAAGGAAAGATAGAGAAATTATAGGGAACATGGTGATGTTACTTGAAAAAGGCTACAGGGAAATTGAGGTGTAGTGTGATAGTGACTTGTGAGGGAGCACTGAGCATGGTGTGTGGGGCTAATCAGGGGGGAATGGGCCTCAACAGAATGAAGGATTCTTGTCAGTGAGGGGAGAGAGGAAAGTTTGGATAGTTACAGGGGGTCAGCAATTCCAGACTAGGGAGTGTGATCTGGGTACATGAGAGTATGAGATGGCAGGGTGAGCAGGGGGCAGGGGAAGTAGTATACATCATGCACCTTCCATGTGCCAGTCAGGAGGCCAGGAGAGTCACATTTATTATCTCACTGAAATCTTCCTAGTGGCCCTCTAAATGTTATTTATTCCTGAATCCATATCCATGCTCTGTTTTCCCTCATATTACAATGGCTGAAGAGTTCAAGCCCCTGTCAAAGGCCAGCCCTGCCATTTGTGCTCTGGATCCCATCACCTTAATCTCTCTTTTTTGACTGAAACATTTCTAATGGCATTCAAACATGCTCTACTCTTTCCTATTTTAAAGAAATAAGCAAATGAAACTCCTAAACTAGAAAATCTCTCTTATCTACGGCCCTGCTTCTCTACTCCCTTTCATGGAAGAACTTGAAAGAGTTTTTCACAATCATTGACTCCATTTCCACATCTCTAATTGGCTTGTGAACACAGCTAAGGGTAGAGCAAGGGGAACAGACTTTCACCTTGAGACAAATTCTGCAAAAGTATTATGCTTTCATAATCGTTGTTAAGAATATGGTGAAAAACTATTAGAGTAAGCTGTGGGAAAGCATAACCATGAAACAGAGAAATTAGTCAAAGGTTTTCCATCTCTTAAAAATGCACTTGATCCTCCACCAATTGCCCAAAACCTGCCCCTCTGGCCAGGACACACCCGCATCATCATGCTCACACTTCTGCTATTCAATCCACTGCAATCTGGCCCTTGTCCATTCCAACCAACTGAAACAGCTTTTGGTAAAATCATGGATGACCACCATGATGTAAAATCCACTGGTAACTCTGTCTTCATCTTTCTCAACATCTTGGTTGTATCTTATCCTGTTAATCATGTCTTCTTGAACCACTATTTCTCCTGGATTGCTTGACATTATACTGGCCTGATTTTTCTCCTACTTTACTGTCTAGTCATTCTCACTCTCTTGACCTTTAATTCTTAGACTGCAGGGCATTGGGACAGAGGAAGCGTGCATGGTGTTTTGTATCTCATACTACTTTCTTAGAAGAGTACAGTGATTATAGAATCTTTTCTAGGTACATGATTAGTGGCTGAAACTCCAGTTTCCTGTCTCCTGGTGCTAGAAGGTTAATATCTACGTCTTGCATTAATTTCTAGTCCCTTCTTTGCACCTCTTCCTTCTATCTGCATTTTGTGTCCCTATAGGAATGTGCCCTTTGAAATTTATCATTCTGAATCCACATCTTACTTAACTAAAGTAGCAGATTAAAAAAGACAGAGAGGGAATATAATATAGGACTGATGTCTATAAACTACAGTGTCATAGCAGAGAAAATATGCCATATTTCAATAGTATGAGGAAATAAGATTTCCTTGGCTTAAGGAATGAGAGTGGGTAATTTATAAGGATGATTAAAAGAATAAAATACATATAACTTGGCTTAGGGAGAGGTCTAAAGTTCTACATATGTCTCCAATTGTGCAAACATTAGCAAGAGAAAAGGTAGATTTAGCTTAGTAAAAGATACAAAGGGGCTGTAACTAAGAATAATGAAGTTACGCTTAAAGATACCAGAGAAGATGTGATGGAAATATTAGAATAAACATGTGGAGTAAGCCATGGAATGTCCTTTAAAGAGAGCCTTTATTAATAAAGGGAGACCAACTCTATGCAATGAAACAAGTGGCTATTTTGCAAGATCAGTGACATCCTCAACTCCAAGTCTGTGCAGCAGCAAAGAACACTACTACTCTGTCTTGTGTGGCCTTAATGGGGATAACAGTACCTGTGCTTCCCAACATATCTATAAATGGGTTCTTGGTCAACTTCTGCCTGTAGTTATCCCTTGATCTTTTAAAGACAATGATTACCAACTTATTTTTTCCACACCAGAGCACATAAAGAAAACAAAAATATGTGTGTGGCAGATATCAGAGACCAGCAGGGACTCTGGCTGCCTCAGATTCTGCTCAACCACCCCAAGGACTGAGGGGATCAATATGTTGGCTAACCTGGAACCCATTCTTGGCAAATCAGTGTTCTTTAAAATACTGATTAGGGATCACTGTCCTAAAACCTTTTGTTTAGGCAAGGAAGGCAGCCAGTCTCTGACTCCCAATCCCCTCTTCCATTTCCCCTCTTGCACTACCTTGTTATAACTGCTGTGAAATAAGTCCCTCCTTCTTTTACCTTCCCCCATTCCCTTCTCTGCCCAGTTATTGCTTTAATATCATAACACAAATTATTTCTCCCCAAATCCTTACAATGTGTAATCAGAGCCATCATTAGTATATGCTTAGGAGGCAGCTGGGAATTTTTCCAGTTCTCTAAGAGACATCTGAGTTTAACACTACTCTTTACACATTCAGATGGAGGGGAAGCTATTGCCATAAAGTTCTTAAACTGACCAATGGAAGTTTGCCCAGTTCATATTTAGGCTGTTCTTTTCATCCTGAAAGAGCCACAGTTTCCCAACCACCAGCAAAGAGTTATAATCTCTTTGAAATTGCCGAGTCTAATTAGTAATAACAAACTAAGATTCTGGAGTTATTGAGTCTAATTTTATGAATATCAACTATGGTGTTTTAATTATATATTCCTAAACACACCTAGGGTTGAGTACTGTTTAAAAACTGGCAAAATAAACCACTCTTAGGGCAATTAGTCAACCTGTAATAAACAGGCCTCTAAATGCATTAAACCTTGTACTCAGAATACTTGATAGAAAGCTCTAAACACTTATTAGAATGTCAAAACACTGGAGAAGATAGTCTTTACATATGAAGGAGTCAGTAGGATAAGTGGAAAGTGCACAGAACCAAGATTTAGGAATTCTGGGTTCTCTCTGGACCTGGTTCTGTCATTTGGAAATATTGTGGACTTAGACCTACTGGATCTTCCCAAATCTTAAAGTATTTTAAGTAATATTTAAATAGTATTTTTATTTTTTTTAATTTTTAATTTATTTTTGGCTGCATTGGGTCTTCATTGCTGTGTGCAGGCTTTCTCTAGTTGTGGTGAGCAGAGGCTGCTCTTCATTGTGGTCCATAGGCTTCTCATTGCCGTGGTTTCTCTTGTTGCAGAGCATGAGCTCTAGGCACGCAGGCATCAGTAGTTGTGGCACACAGGCTCAGTAGTTGTGGCTCATGGGCTCTAGAGCGCAGGCTCAGTACTTGTGGCACATTAGCTTAGTTGCTCCACAGCATGTGGGATCTTCCCAGACCAGAGATCAAACCCATGTCCTCTGCATTGACAGGCGGATTCTTAACAACTATGCCACCAAGGAAGCCCCCTTAAATAGTATTTTTAAATGAATGATCTTTACATGGTGAACTGAATGCAAGCATATACCTCCATTCCATTCTAATCCCCTTAAAATGATATTAAAGAAGTAAAAAGGGCATAACTTACCAAAAGAGAAAAAAACCCAATTGGCTAGGAGATGACAGCAGACGAGATAGCAAAGAAAAAAAAAAAAAAAAAAAAAAAAAAAGCTGGAGGTTGGAAAGCAGATGAACAAGTGTTATACTGATTCAACAGACCCTGAATAAGTGAAACCTAAGCCTGCAAAGGAGGGGGGTTGGGAAGCAGGAAGCAATCACATTTTTACCAGAGAACCCCAGAAAGTTTCAAAAACTAGAAATATCAAATAGTTCTTCAGACAGGGCATTGGGTGAGACTGAAAACAGGCTGCCTGATGAAATGTCGTAAAACATGGTGTTAAACTCCCACTCCCAGGTCCCCTTCCCATCCTGTCCCTCCAGACAGCTGTTTCTCCCACTCCTATTCTGGTTGGAGACTGAAAGTTTACTCTTTGGAACGGCTTAACCACTCCGGCTCTGCACTCAGAGACACCAGGCCCAACTGAGGACAGAGGAGATGCTTTTTACTGAAAACAGGGGAAATAAGAGGAAGTCCGTGTGTTGAACAGTAAAAGCTCCAATCACCTTTACATACTGAAGTCCAAGAAACTGGCAGCCAGGCTTCTCACCCAGTATACATTGAAGCAGGAAGACAGAAAGCTCTAAGAGGGATTCCTCCAAGAACATGACATCGATAGCATACTGATATCTTTGAATGCGTATTCAGAGGTTTTTCGATTCTTTAGAGAATTTGGGAGTGAATTAATTTTGGCACATAAAAAACTAAGCAAATGAAAATATGAGCCAATTAATGAGCTCCAAAATATTTTTAAAAGTAGTACAAGAAAAGGAAGGTAATCATAAAACATTGAGTAGTTCAGCTATAAATAATGTTATATCATCATAATAGTGTAAACATTGAACTGATTTAACCAAATACGGTGTACGTGTAGGACGAAGGGGGAATTTAGGAAAGCTGAATTCTCATCTTATAATAGGAAGTCAGCAGATAGTATTTTAAATTGAAAAAAAATGTTAAAATAACAGTGTAAGTATGTAATTTAGATAGGGGGAGGTAAATATCAGAAGAAACAGAGGAAAGGGTTGGATGTGGTTTGCTTTTGCAGAGGATGGGGCAGGGATTGTTCTTGTCATTATAAGCCTAGTAGTACTAGTTGACTCTTTAAAGGTGGACATTTGTTACTGAGTGAAATTAATTTTTAAGAAAGTATTAAGTTTGACTAAATAACCTTCAAAGTCTCCTGCTTTGAAAATTCAAAGACTATGAAAAACTTTAATACTTTCTCCTCCCAAGAGCTTGAGCTTCACTCACCTTCATTAGATTAGATACTATGAAGGAAGAAGTTACATTAAAACTTCCAGGCTCTCACAGACTCCACAGTACATGAAGCACTCAGGTTACTCATGTGAGTAGTTTACTCAGTACTCTGTAATAGCCTATATGGGAAAAGAATCTAAAAACAGGTGTATATATGTATATGTATAACTGATTCACTTTACTATATACCTGAAACTAACACAACATTGTAAATCAACTGTACTCCAATAACATTTAAAAAAAATTATTATGAATGAAAAAAATAAATTTAAAAAATCTGTTTGTGAATGCACTCCTTGTCACAGACATAAGGGAATTTTTCCTTTGGATATTGCATGACCACATATGTGTGTCCTCTGAAAAATAGATGGAGAGCAAATGTGAAAATAACCAACCAATAAGTGAAAGCTACCATGAATAGTACTAGTCTGACTAAGAGAAGTTTTTATGTTCACAACTGACCCTCACTTCATGTTCCAGAGTGAGATAAGAGTTGTCCTGGTTATAATTTCTCCCTGGATTACAATTTGTATATCTTTCTCTTTCCTTGGTTCTTGGTGTTTATTTAAAAAATTCAGTCACCAGTTCTTACACACATCACTGGCAGTGAGGCTGAAATTCCAGACTGAACCCATCTCTTGCCTCTTGGTAAATCCAAGTGCTGATTCTTCTCTGTCTCTCATTCATGTCTTTGTCCAGTCCCTGCATTAGTATCCAGTGTATTCTAATAAGAAATAAATTATACTTGACTCTGTAAGAATTTTAGTTATAATTTTAAATACATCAGGTTGGTGACCATCAAAATGGCATGTAAGTGTTGTTTACTGGTAGGTTTCAACACAGTGCTATTTCTTTTTATATTCTTACTAATGGATTCTTTGTTAGATGCCATCCATCTTTCATTGTCCATTTACCACTCTGCTTTATTTACCCTCATAAGCATTAAGAGCTTTGGCGGGGGGGGGGGAGTGCCAGACCTAGTAAAACGCCAGCACAAGGAATTTTTTCTCTAGGATATTTCTTCATCTCCGTTACTCTTCTCCCTTTCTCCTATTTGTCACATCAAATCTTTTCATATGATCGTAATCCTCATCCTGTCCTCTACATCTATTCCTGAATATCTAGAGATTGCTGGTGTGATTCCTTCCACATGTGAGGAAGCATACTGTATCCAGCACTATATTGCCCTCTCATACCTAACAAAATGTAACTGTATACATTTCAGTCCAGCTTGGGCTATGTTCTCTGCTAGGGAGATAGAACTGAAAGCCTAATTCAAGTGGTAAGGGTTGAGATTCCTTTAATGTAATTCTCCTCCTAGGTAATAGCTGTACCTTAATGGGCTCCTTCATTCTACAGTACCCAAAGAAGGTACAGGTGTCTGTGTATGTATGTGTGTGTTTAGGAGGGGATAGCAAGTAATAGAAGGCAGGGGAGAAGGGGGATGACAGGTGTTTCTGGTGCCATTTATGTCTCAATATGTGCAGGGAGTTGTATACTTTCCTTATATAAAGAGTTCTTTTTTATTTTTTTGAAGGTAGAACTTAATTTGAATGTTTTAATTTTGGCTTGGAAGATTACACATATTTATATCACATCATTCATTATTATATCGGAATACTATCACAGCCTTGGTAACTTGTATTTTCTTCAGGATTCTTTTTTTTCTTTCAGACCTCTAATAATTATGAATCCTTTTTGTATGTTTGGTATACCATTTTATTCTGTGTAAGGTTAGTGTGCTGTTTTAGCCAATAAAAACAGAAAATGGCTTTTCTTTTTTTCTAAGTAATTAATCTATTCACTTATTCATTTATTTTTAACAAGAAGGGGAATTCAATTCCCTGAAATATTTCCTTCTGGTTGATAATTCTTGATATTAGCTTGGGTTTTATGGTTTTTAGTCCAGCTGGTAGTGATGTAGGATTCCTATGATCTAGGGAGAATATTTTAGAAGTAATTAAGAGTGGATACCCCCTCATCTGCTTGTCTTCTCTTATAACAATAAATTTTCTTATTTAAAAGTGCAAGCTCTAGATCAGGAAACTTGCACCATCCTCTTAGATAGCCTTATCCACCAGAGGGCAGACAGCAGAAGCAAGAACTACAATCCTGCAGCCTGTGGAGCAAAAACCACATTCATAGAAAGACAGACAAAATGAGAAGTCAGAGGGCTATGTACCAGATGAAGGAACAGGATAAAATCCCAGAAAAACAACTAGATGAAGTGGAGATAGGAAACATTCCAGAAAAAGAATTCAGAGTAATGATAGTGAAGATGATCCAGGACGTCGAAAAAGAATGGAGAAAAAGATCGAGAAGATGCAAGAAATGTTTAACAAAGATCTAGAAGAATTAAAGAACAAACAAACAGAGATGAACAACACAATAACTGAAATGAAAAATACACTAGAAGGAATCAGTAGCAGAATAACTGAGGCAGAAGAACGGATAAGTGAACTGGAAGACAGAATGGTGGAATTCACTGTGAGTGAACAGAATAAAGAAAAAAAATGAAAAGAAATGAAGACAGCCTAAGAGAGCTCTATGACAACATTAAACACACCAACATTGGCATTATAGGGGTCCCAGAAGGAGACGAGAGAGAGAAAGGACCCCAAAAAAATATTTGAAGAGATTACAGTGGAAAACATCCCAAACATGGGAAAGGAAATAGGCACCCAAGTCCAGGAAGTGCACAGAGTTCCTGGCAGGATAAACCCAAGGAGAAACACAGTGAGACACATAGTAATCAAATTGACAAAAATTAAAGACAAAGAAAAATTATTAAAAGCAGCAAGGGAAAAATGACAACATACGAGGGAACTCCCATAATGTTAACAGCTGATTTCTCAGCAGAAACTTTACAAGCCAGAAGGGAGTGGCATGACATATTTAAAGTGATGAAAGGGAAGAACCTACAACCAAGATTACTCTACCAGTCAAGGATCTCATTCAGATTCGATGGAGAAATCAAAAGCTTTACAGACATGCAAAAGCTAAGAGGACTCAGCATCACCAAACAAGCTCTACAACAAATGCTAAAGGAACTTATCTAAGTGGGAAACACAAGAGAAGAAAAGGACCTACAAAAACAACCTAAAACAATTAAGAAAATTGTCATAGGAACATACATATTGATAATTAATTTAAACATGAATGGATTAAATGCTCCAACCAAAAGAAACAGGCTTGCTGAATGGATACAAAAACAAGAGCCATATATAGGCTGTCTACAAGAGACCCACTTCAGACCTAGGGACACATTAAGACTGAAAGTGATGGGATGGAAAAAGATATTCCATGCAAATGGAAATCAAAAGAAAGCTGGAGTAGCAATACTCATATCAGATAAAATAGACTTTAAAAGAAAGAAATTTACAAGAGACAAGGAATGACATGACATAATGATCAAGGGATCAATCCAACAAGAAGGTATAACAATTATAAATATATTTGCACCCAACATAGGAGCACCTCAATACATAAGGCAACTGCTAACAGCTGTAAAAGAGGAAATTGACAGGAACACAGTAATAGTGGGGGACTTTAACACCTCACATACACCAATGGATAGATCATCCAAACAGAAAATTAAGAAGGAAACACAAGCTATAAATGACACAATAGACCAGGTAGATTTAATTGATATTTATAGAACATCCCATCCAAACACAGAAGATTACACATTCTTCTCAAGTGTGCACAGAACATTCTCCAGGATAGATCACATCTTGAGTCAAAAAACCAAGCCTCAGTAAATTTAAGAAAATTGAAATCATATCAAGCATCTTTTCTGACCACAATGCTATGAGATGAGAAATCAATTACAGGGAACAAAAAGTAAAAAACACAAACAGGTGGAGGCTACACAATACGTTACTATATAACCAAGAGATCACTGAGGAAATAAAAAAATACTTAGAGACAAATGATAATGAAAACACGATGATCCAAATCCTATGAGATGCAGCAAAAGCAGTTCTAAGAGGGAGGTTAAAGCAATACAATCCTACTTCAAGAAACAAGAACAATCTCAAATAAACAATGTAACCTTACACCTAAAGGAACTAGAGAAAGAAGAACAAACAAAACCCAAAGTTAGCAGAACGAAATAAATCATAAACATCAGAGCAGAAATAAATGAAATACGAAAAAAAGCAATTACTAAGATCAGTAAAACTAAAAGCTGCTTCTTGGAGAAGATAAACAAAATTGATAAACCATTAGCCAGACTTATCAAGAAAAAGAGGGAGAGGACTCAAATCAGTAAAATTAGAAATGAAAAAGGAGAAGTTACAACAGACACCACAGAAATACAAAGCATCCTAAGAGACTACTACAAGCAACTCTATGCCAATAAAATGGAAAACCTGGAAGAAATGGACAAATTCTTAGAAAGGTATAACTTTCCAAGACTGAACTAGGAAGAAATAGAAAATATGAACAGACCAATCACAAGTAATGAAATTGAAACTGTGATTAAAATTCTTCCAACAAACAAAAGTCCAGGACCAGATGGCTTCACAGGTGAATTCTATCAAACATTTAGAGAAGAGCTAACACCCACCCTTCTCAAGCTCTTCCAAAAAATTGCAGAGGAAGGAACACAGCCAAACTCATTCTATGAGGCCACCATCACACTGATACCAAAACCAGAAAAAGATACTGCAAAAAAAGAAAATTACAGACCAATATCACAGATGAATATAGATGCAAAAATCCTCAACAAAATGCTAGCAAACAGAATCCAACAAAACATTAAAAGGATCATGCACCATGATCAAGTGGGATTTATCCCAGGGCTGCTAGGATTCTTCCATATACACAAATCAATCAATGTGATACACCATATTAACAAATTGAAGAAGAAAAACCATATGATCGTCTCAATAGATGCAGAAAAAGCTTTTAACAAGATTCAACACCTATTTATGATAAAAACTCTCCAGAAAGTGGGAATAGAGGGAAGATACCGCAACATAATGAAGTCCATATATGCCAAACCCACAGCAAACATCATTCTCAATGGTGAAAACGTGAAAGCATTTCCTCTAAGATCAGGAACAAGACAAGGATGTCCACTTTCATCACTATTTTTCAACATAGTTTTGAAAGTCCTAGCCACGGCAATCAGAGAAGAAAAAGAAATAAAAGCAATACGAATTGGAAAAGAAGAAGTAAAACTGTTACTGTTTGCAGATGACATGATACTATACATAGAGAATCCTAAAGATGCTACCAGAAAAGTAGTAGAGCTAATCAATGAATTTAGTAACATTGCAGGATACAAAATTAATGCCCCAAAATCTCTTGCATTCCTATACACTAATGATGAACAATCTGAAAGAGAAGTTAAAGAAACACTCCCATTTACCATTGCAACAAAAGGAATAAAATGCCTAAGAATAAACTGACCTAGGGAGGCAAAAGAACTGTATGCAGAAAATGATAAGACACTGATGAAATAAATTAAAGGTGATACACACAGATGGAGAGATATACCATGTTCTTGGATTTGAAGAATCAATATTGTGAAGATGACTATACTACCCAAAACAATCTACAGATCCAATGCAATCCCTATCAAATTACCAATGGCATTTTTTACGGAACTAGAACAAAAAATCTTAAAATTTGTATGGAGACACAAAAGTCTCTGAATAGCCAAAGCAGTCTTCAGGGAAAAATCGGAGCCAGAGGAATCAGGCTCCCTGACTTCAGACTGTACTACAAAGCTAGAGTAATAAAGACAACATGGTTCTGGCACAAAAACAGAAATATAGATCAATGGAACAGGATAGAAAGCCCAGAGATAAACCCACACATCTATGGTCAACTAATCTCTGACAAAGGAGGCAAGGATACACAATGGAGAAAAGGCAGTCTCTTCAATAAGTGGTGCTGGGAAAACTGAACAGCTACATGTAAAAGAATGAAAGTAGAACACTCCCTAACACCATACACAAAAGTAAACTCAAAATGGATTAGAGACCTAAATTTAAAACAAGACACCATAAAACTCTTAGAGGAAAACTTAGGAAGAACACTCTTTGACATAAATCACACCAAGTTCTTTTTTGATCCACCTTCTAGAGTAATGGAAATAAACACAAAAATAAACAAATAGGACCTAATGAAACTTAAAAGCTTTTGCAAAGCAAAGGAAACCATATACAAGACCAAAAGACAATCCTCAGAATGGGAGAAAATATTTACAAATGAATCAGCAGACAAAGGATTAATCTCCAAAATATATAAACAGCTCATGCAGCTCAATATTAAAAAAAAAAACAACAACCCAATCCAAAAATGGGCAGAAGACCTCAATAGACATTTCTCCAAAGAGGACATACAGATGGCCAAGAAGGACATGAAAAGCTGCTTAACATCACTAATTATTAGAGAAATGCAAATCAAAACTACAATGAGGTATCACCTCACACCAGTTAGAATGGGCATCATCAGAAAATCTACAAACAACACATCCTGGAGTGGGTGCAGAGAAGAGGAAACTCTCTTGCTCTGTCGGTGGGAATGTAATGTGATACAGCCCCTATGGAAAACAGTTTGGAGGTCCCTTAAAAAACTAAAAATAGAATTACCACATGACCCAGAAATCCTACTACTGGGCATATATCCAGAGAAAACCATAATTCAAAAAGACACATGCACCCCAATGTTCATTGCAGCACTATCTACAATAGCCAGGTCATGGAAGCAACCTAAATGCCCGTCGACAGACAAATGGATAAAGAAAATGTGGTACATATATACAATGGAATATTACTCAGCCATTAAAAATAATTGGGTCATTTTTAGAGACCTGGCTGAATCTAGAGACTGTCATACAGAGTGAAGTAAGTCAGAAAGAGAAAAACAAATATCGCAGATTAACGCATATATGTGGAACCTAGAAAAATGGTACAGATAAACGGTTTTGCAAGGCAGAAATAGAGACATAGATGTAGGGAGCGAACGTATGGGCACCAAGGGGGGAAAGCAGTTTGGGGTGGTGGTGGGGGTGTGATGAATTGGGAGATTGGGATTGACATGTATACACTGATGTGTGTAAAATGGATGACTAAGAAGAACCTGCTATATAAAAAAATAAATAAAATTAAATTAAAAATGAATAAATAAAAGTACCAGCTCTAGGTTAATTCTTTTCAGAGTAAGCAGTTTAGGATTTGTGAGTAAGCCATGGAGTCCCCCCTGATTCAATCATCATAATTTGGAAAAAGAGACAATATGGTGAAAAATGGGGATGCTACTGAGAAACAGCTGTCATTGTCCTTTACCAAGAAAGATTGGATGGCATCACAGGAAATCTGTGATACCAAATCATGCCTGAAACATATTTAATCTCAGAAAAGAAACTCTGAGAGTCAATAGATTGATGGGAAAAAGAATAGAGAAAACGAGATGGCAGTTGTACAGCAAACCCGATCAAAGAATGGTGACTCAATAGCCTGAAGGATCTGTTTTGGAAACAGCTTCACAGACCACCACTAAGACCAAAGCTAAGGCTGCAACGCAGAGGTAAGGAGACAGCAAAGTGGGAGAAGAAGGAATAAAGACAGCACACCAGGAAGAGTATCCATTGGGACAGTCTAGGTAGAGAAGGCAGAGGAACCGAAGCTGTGAGGGGACAAGTTAGTTTGCCATAAGATATTAATGAGATTTTCATGTTGTGTGCCATGAGGCATGTGGTAAAGAAAGATTTCATTTAAAAGTGGAGTAATCAGTCAAAGAATAGCAAAATTTTGCAGTACTATTTGAAAAAAAATTTTCTTGTGGTATAGTTTCAGTACTATTTCAATGCTTTTTCACTGATGCTGTATTTTCATGCTTAGTGAACTAAATTATTGGCATGGTTTGTTTAGGGCAATACTGTCCAATGGAAATATAATGTGAGTTATATATATTATTTAAATTTTTCTACTAGCCAAATAAAAAATATATAAAATGAAAGGTGAAATTAAACTAATAATTTAACATAAGGTATTAAATATCATAATTTCACCAAGTAATCTATTTAAATGGTTATTGATAAGATATAGTACATTCTTTTTTCATACAAATACATAGAAACTCAGTGTGTATTTTGCACTTACAGTGCATCTTAATTTGCACTAGGCCCATTTCATGTGCTCAAAGTCACGTGTGGCTAATGGCTGCCATATTGGACAGTGCAGGTTTAGAGGAACCCATCTTTTCATCACCACCTATGAAGTTGTCTTGAAAAGAAAACAAAACAGAATTTGATCAAGCTGCTAGATCTGTACTGTCTAATATGTGACCACTAGCAACATGTGTCAATTTAAATTTAAATTAATAAAAATTAATTAAAACTAAAAATGTAGTACCTTGGTTGCACTAGCTACATTTCAAGTTCTCAATAACCATATGTTATTAAGCAAGTGACTGTTAGTCACCACAGGTTTAGAGACTTAATGCTTCTACTGTCTAAACTGAAAATTAGAGAAAAATATCAATTACAGGGCATTTGTATTAACTTTGATGAAAAAAATTCTTTTATCATTTCAGTCCAAAATCCTCTTTCACTTTATGAACTTCTTCCCTCCCCCTCTGCTCAATAAAAGCTTACTATGGCCTTGCCTACAGGATACAAAATTTTTCAAAAGAATCTTGAACAATTCAGTTATGTTGATACCCCTTCTCTCTCAATAATTGCATTTTTTCAAGTTTCATAAGGATGTGTGGCTTCCTGTGCTTAGAATATATGGCACATCTGAAAAGAGTTGTGAGGAGTGAATTTCTGAGTATGCTCTCGTAACTTACAAAACATAATTTTAGCTGGTGCTATGACAATTGTAGAATGTGCAATTTGGAAATTAAAAAGAAAGAAAGATGCAAACATATAGCAATACTGTTTTTACCCCTTCTACGTTTTAGGCATTTTTTTTCTTGTCTATTCTCTGGGCAGTGTTCTAACTTCATATTTGCAAGTCAACGGCAAGGCCTGCTCAGGGCTGAGGGAATTACATAGTTACAGACAATTAGTCTTTTAAAAGTTCTGCTGCTTGGAAATTTGCCACTAAACTCAGTATAGCCTTAGCACATAATGTAAATTTTTAATGATTATAACTTTTCTAAATTCAGCCTTTAACAAGTCTTATAGTAGTGTTTTGAAACTTTTAAATCAAACATAACCCAATTAGGTTGGTGTTTGATTAAACTGAACTGCCACTTCACTGAAGTGTTTAAATAAATCAAAATTAATATGCTTTTACTACAGTAAATAAAGTTATGTCTATATAGCTGAAATGTCAATACTCACACATGGCTCTTGAAAATTAAGTACTCCCTGCACTCTGAATAACAAACCCAGTATTAAATTGGGGGGAACTATTGATTTCTTTTTATAGGCCTGTGGGAGTACTTTGTCCCCAAACTGTACAAGTTCTTAGTTCTTAAAAGATAATACACCAAATAGCTGTTGAATTCTAAAACCACTGAGTTGTCCTAATAATGGTTCTGATTAATGATCTTTTCTCCCTAAAATGCAATACTAATTGATCCCTCAAAGAAGAGCTAAAAGGAATCCGTTTCATTCTAATAGGATAAAATTATTAGGAGACATTTGGCTGCTTTGCTTCCACAATCTACCACCAAGTACTTGCATTGTTCACCCAACAGTAGATTTTCAATAGCAGATAGTCCTCATCAAAGGTTCACTAGCATGACATGACAGAAAAACAATCCTGTTTCTGTCCATAGGCACAGCATGATCAATTTAAATATCTCATCTAAGTGTAAAGGAAGCTTTTCGGAAGCAGGACTTAGTTACACTGAAAACTGTAGCTTTCACTTTTCCATTTTTCTTGCTGTTCAACAGATGGATGCTGTAAGATGGTGCTACATTTTCCATGACATCCATAGTTCTGTTGTTCCTTGTTATCCCCTCTTTATGTGGCCTTTAGCAGCCTATTTGATTTTTGACTGATCCCCTGAATCCTGTAAGGATGACTTTCAAGGTACACTAAATTCTTATTTGAGTACCCCCTATTAGTGTGTCCCTCACTTAAAAAAAAAAAAAAGGTAAAACTTAAGTAAATCTGCCTTGGAACTCTTATTTATCACAAGGAGATGTTTACACAGTCTACACTAGAACAACTATGATTAGTTAGACTTAAGTTTGGGTGACAGGGATAGAAAAGCTTAAATAAGAGTAGCTTAAACAAAACAGGTTGTTTCTCTCATGCATTCAAGTGCAGAGTTACCATATCAGGGCTGATATGGTCTAGCCTGTTGGTTTCAGAGCTCTTCCATGTCTGGCCTCCACTATGAAGGATATGTCGTGGTCAAAGAGGGCTGCCTCCAGCCATTCTGGCCAGCAAGAAGGAGGAAAGGAAAGAGAAGGACAGACCCCTCCCTTTAAGGACATTTTCCAGGGTTTGTATACTCTACCTCCACTTATATCCCGTTGACCAGGACTTAGTCTCTTGGTCACCAATTAGCTACAAGGACCACTGGGAAATCTTTATGCTGGGTAACCATATGATCAGCTAAAAATTTGGAATTCTGTTACTAGAGGGCAAAGGGGATATTGAGGAAAAACCAGGTGTCTATGACATACCCTTCTCTGGCATGGGATTTTTGTTCAGCCAAAGACCATTTCATGAGCCTGGCAGCTGCTGCTAGAAAAATAAAGGAAGTGACTAAGTTTCTGGTAGAACTTCCCCAAAGAATTACTTATAATGCCTTTTTACCCCTGACTTACTATAATTTCAGAGCCCCTCTCACCACAGCATACAAAAATTTCTGCTACTCTCATAGGTCTTAAAATCCCTTGGATTTCAACTGTTTCTTATTGAAACTTCCTACACTCTCATGATAAGAAGTCACTTTCCAATTTTCCACTCTGGCATAATATGTCTGTCATGGGGAGAAAAAACACTGAATTCTTTTCTTATAGGCCTGAACTTTGTATTCTTTTCCATTCTGCATTTTTTTGTTGTTGGCACACATTGAAGCAACTCTGCTGACATTAAAACTGTCTATATAACATAAAATTAATTGAAGTTTTGGAGTTGATCAAGTAATAATAATAATAACCACTGTGCTTCGAGTGCTTACTCTATGCCAGGCATTGTGCTATGGATTTTACTTATATTATCTCATTAAATCTTCAGAAAAACCCTATGAAGTAGGACTATTATTATTGTCCTTAGGTTTCAGGTGGGGAAACTGAAGCTCTTAGAGGGAACATAATTTGTCCTACTCCCCACAGCTAGTGAGTGATGGAATCCAGGATTCATACCTAGGAAAGCTGAATCCAGATCCCCCCTCAGCCAAGTCTTAAGCACAATATGCCCTGACTGGTTAACATTATTCCATATGAAAAAAATCTAGATCCATGCTGTTCAATATGGTAGCCACATGTGGGTACTTACATTTAAATAGGAATTAATTAATTTAAACACAATTAAAATTTCAGCACTTCATCATACCAGCCACCTACCATGTGCTCCTTAGACACAAGTGGCTAGTGGCTAGCATATCAAATGGTGCAGATATGGAACATGCCTACCATTACAGTGAGTCTCTTGGAGAGTACTGATCTAGATAACTCAGATCCTAACCTGGATTTTCTTATACTCTGAATTATCTGTCTGTGTAGATATGGGCAAAGTGAAACAGGTAGAACATCTTTAAGAAGATAGTGACTGAGTTTATCATTTTGCCTCATAAATTCTGTATTTATAAACAAACAGTTGAGAGAAAAATGTGAATATTCCTTGAATACTGTCCCTGAAATCATCACCAATCCATTATCATGTCCTCTTTATAACCTTTCTTATCGTTATATAAATGGTGAAATCCTGTCAGACACATAATATCAGCTCTACATAGTCAATGTCTGATATAGCACAGCTTTGCCCTACATGGCATCTATTAGTCCTTTTAAAATTATAATGGAATAACTTGCTTCTTATTATTGTCAGTATTGTGCAGTGAATGTTTTGACAATGGTGAAAATAAAATGAGAAACACAAAGATGCATATCGGTGTGTAGGAGCCAAATACAATTGCTTCTAATCTTCATCCTTTGCTATTTTATAAATTTATGATAAAGACTGAAAGGTGGGTATTTAGAAAAGAAACTGGATTCATCTGTGGATTTGATATACAATCAAATGCAAAATCCTATCCGTTAGAATCATCAATAGTTACAACTTCAAAACCTTTGTGGTAAAAGTGCTCAGTTTCACTAAATCACATCAGCTTTTACTGAAAAAACCCAGTGGGTTTGCCTATTTGAAAATACTATATTAAAAGAGTACTCTGGTAGTTGGCGAGG
>NW_006779357.1:336579-364132 GCF_000442215.2 Lipotes vexillifer | reverse complement strand
GGAAAGAGCACCAAAATGACTTAATATACTGCGGCCTAGACTTAGGCCCATTTTTCTTTTTTCAAAGGTGAAAAGAGAAATGTTTAACTTTAAAAAGCAACAATTTTCTGTAATTTGAATATCTATTCTTTCAGAAGATAAATTAGCAAACACCTAGGTTATTTAAATTTTAAAAGAAAAATGACAAGTTTCTTCTACTGAGCATCACAGTCAAACCAGTAATTTTCCTACCTGTATTCCTTCTGAATAAAGAGCTCCAACTGAAAGTAATAAAAAGTCATATTGAAGAAGCATGTATTTTCACCTCTGTATACAAAAGGTTTTCTTAGCACTAACAGTTATTCTGGAAAAAAATAGATTTGCATTTCAGTCAAAGAACATCAGCCATGGGACAGAACAGACATGATCTTTCAAAGTTCCATTTCAGTGCACCTCTGAGATAAAAGGAGTGTTCTGACAATTTTCAGCACCCTGTGTTGCATTGTCTACTTTGAGGTACTATATAAAATCCAAAAATATCCTTTGTCATTATAATGTCTACACCTCTGAACTGGTTAAAAAAATCAAAAACAAGCATTCTAAAGCAGGTATAGAAATTACAGTCTTGATTTGGAGAAATCGAGAAATTTAGGGGTGGGAGAGACAACATCATTAAGACCCATCCTTTTGAGAGAAAAGAAAACATAACCCAAGAGAACTTAGTATTGACTGTGGTTATATAGATCAAATCCTGAATTCTGAAAGATGAAATCTGGATGTAGAGCTCAGCTCTAAGATTAATTGTGGGACTTTGGCTAAGTCAATTTCACTTTTTGCTGGACCTCTGCTTCCTCCTCTCTTAAAAACAAAACAAAACAAAACAAAAATACATCTACATGTGGAACAACTCCTACAGAACACCACTGAATGCTGGCAGAAGACCTCAGGCTTTCAAAAAGGCAAGAAAATCCGCATGTACCTGGCCGAGTGGCTGACAGGGTCTTGGTGCTCTGGCCGGGTGTCAGGCGAGAGCCTCTGAGGTGAGAGAGCTGAGTTCAGGACATTGGACCATCAGAGACCTCCTGGCCCCACATAATATCAATTGACGAGAGCTCTCCCAGAGATCTCTGTCTCAATGCTAAGAACCAGCTCCACTCAGTGACCAGCAAGCTCCAGTGCTAGACACACAGTGCCAAACAACTAGCAAGGCAAGAACACAACTCCACCCATTAGCAGACAGGCTGCCTAAAATCATAATAAGTTCACAGACACCACAAAACACACCACCAGACATGGTCCTGCCCACCAGAAAGACAAGATCCAGCCTAAACCACCAGAACACAGGCACTAGTCCCCTCCACTAGGAGGCCTACACAACCTACTGAACCAACCTTACCCACTGGGGGCAGACACCAAAAGCAACAGGAGCTATGAACCTGCAGCCTGAGCAAAGGAGACCCCAAATACAGTAAGTTAAGCAAAGTGAGAAGACAGAGAAATATGCAGTAGATGAAGTAGCAAGGTAAAAACCCACCAGAGCAAACAAACGAAGAGGAAACGGGCAGTCTACCTGGAAAATAATTCAGAGTAATGATAGTAAAGGATGATCCAAAATGTTGGAAATAAAATGGAGAGAATAGAGAAACGTTTAACAAGGACCTAGAAGAACTAAAGAGCAAACAATGATGAACAACACAATAAATGAAATTAAGAATTCTGTAGAAGGAATCAATAGCAGAATAACTGAGGCAGAAGAAAGGATAAGTGACCTGGAAGATAAAATAGTGGAAATAACTACTGCAGAGCAGAATAAAGAAAAAAGAATGAAAAGAATTGAGGACAGTCTCAGAGACCTCTGGGACAACATTAAACACACCAACATTTGAATTATAGGGGTCCCAGAAGAAGAAGTGAAAAAAAAAGGGACTGAGAAAATATTTGAAGAGATTATAGTTGAAAACTTCCCTAATATGGGAAAAGAAATAGTCAAGTCCAGGAAGTGCAGAGAGTCCCATACAGGATAAATCCAAGGACATATTAATCAAACCATCAAAAATTAAATACAAAGAAAAAATATTAAAAGCTACAAGGGAAAAAGCAACAAATAACATACAATGGAGTCCCCATAAAGTTAACAACTGATCTTTTAGCAGAAACTCTGCAAGCCAGAAGGGAGTGGCAGGAAATATTTAAAGTGATGAAAGGGAAAAACCTACAACCAGGATTAGTGTACCTAGCAAGGATCTCATTCAGATCCAATGGAGAAATTAAAACCTTTATAGACAGGCAAAAGCTAAGAGAAGTCAGCACCATCCAACCAGCTTTACAACAAATTCTAAAGGAACTTCATGAGGTAGGAAATACAAGAGAAGGAAAAGACCTAAAATGACAAACCCAAAACAATTAAGAAAATAGGAATAGGAACATACATATCGATAATTACCTTAAATGTAAATGGATTAAATGCTCCACCAAAAGACATAGACTGGCTGAATGGATACAAAAACAAGACCCGTATATATGCTGTCTACAAGAGACGCACTTCGGACCCAGGGACACATACAGACTGAAAGTGAGGGGATGGAAAAAGATATTCCATGCAAATGGAAATCAGAAGGAAGATGGAGGAGCAATTCTCATATCAGAAAAAATAGACTTTAAAATAAAGACTATTATAAAAGACAAAGAAGGACACTACATAATTATCAAGGGATCAATCCAAGAAGAAGATATAACAATTGTAAATATTTATGCACCCAGCATAGGAGCACCTCAATATATAAGGCAAATGCTAACAGCCATAAAAGGGGAAATCGACAGTAACACAATCATAGTTGGGGACTTTAACACCACACTTTCACCAATGGAAAGATCAACCAAAATGAAAATAAATAAGAAAACAGAAGCTTTAAATGACACATTAAGTAAGATGGACTTAATTGATATTTATAGGACATTCCATCCAAAAGCAACAGAATATACTTTCTTCTCAAGTGCTCATGGAACATTCTCCAGGATAGATCATATCCTGGGTCACAAATCAAGCCTTAAATTTAAGAAAATGGAAATTGTATCAAGTATCTTTTCTGACCACAATGCTATGAGAGTAGATATCAATTACAGGATAAAAACTGTAAAAAATACTAACATATGGAGGCTAAACAGTACACTACTAAATAACCAAGAGATCACCGAAGAAGTCAAAGAGGAAATCAAAAAATACCTACCCTGAATAGCCAAAGAAATCTTGAGAAAGCAGAATGGAACTGGAGAATTCAGTCTCCCTGAGTTCAGACTATACTACAAAGCTAAAGTAATCAAGACAGTATGGTATTGGCACAGAAACAGAAATATAGACCAATGGAACAGGATAGAAAACCCAGAGATAAACCCATGCACATATGGTCACCTTATCTTTGATAAAGGAGGCAAGAGTATACAAAGGAGAAAAGACAGCCCCTTCAATAAATGATGCTGGGAAAACTGGACAGCTACATGTAAAAGAATGAAATTAGAACACTCCCTAACATCATGAAAGGATGCTCAAAATCACTAATCATTAGAGAAATGCAAATCAAACATACAATGAGGTATCACCTCACACTTGTCAGAGTGCCCATCATCAAAAAATCTACAAACAATAAATGCTGGAGAGGGTGTGGAGAAAAATGAACCCTCTTGCACTGTTGGTGGGAATGTAAATTGATACAGCCACTATGGAGAACAGTATGGAGGTTCCTTAGAAAACTAAAAATAGAACTACCATATGTCTCAGCAATCCCACTACTGGGCACATACCCTGAGAAAACCATAATTGAAAAGGGACATTTACCGCAGTGTTCATTACAACTCTATTTACAATCGCTAGGACATGGAAGCAACCTAAGTGTCTATCGACAGATGAATGGATAAAGAAGATATGGCATATATATACAGTGGAATATTACTCAGCCATAAAAAGAAACAAAATTGAGTTATTTGTAGTGAGGTGGATGGACCTAGAGTCTGTCATACAGAGTGAAGTAAGTCAGAAAGAGGAGAACAAATACCGTATGCTAACACATGTCTATGGAATCTAAAAAACAAATAAAAACTGGTTCTGAAGAGCCTAGAGGCAGGACAGGAATAAAACGCAGACGTAGAGAATGGACTTGAGGGCACGGGGAGGGGGAAGGGTAAGCTGGGGCAAAGTGACAGAGTGACATGGACATATATACACTAACAAATGTAATATAGATAGCTAGTGGGAAGCAGCCACATAGCACAGGGAGACCAGCTAAGTGCTTTGTGACCACCTAGAGGGGTGGGATAGGGAGGGTGGGAGGGAGACACAAAAGGGAGAGGATATGGGGATATATGTATATGTACAGCTTATTCACTTTGTTATACAGTAGAAACTAACACAGCAATGTAAAGCAATTATACTCCAATAAAGATATTAATGAAAAAATAAGAAAATAAATAGTATACTGTGAAAGAAAAGAAAAAGTTAAAACTCCTTTCAGGTCTTATGGTCTATGTATGATTTCCTGTTATTTGCCAAAGTGTAAACAGCTTGTTAGTATTTTCACAGACTCTGCTAAAACACTGAATTAGCCTGAATACATTATTATTATTACCATTGTTGTTGTTAATTTAATTTGGGGGAAAACCCAAGCAAGCTAGTATCAGGAATTCATTAAAAAATGGCTTCCAGGAAATATTTTTAGGTCAAACCACAGTCTTAGTCATTCTAATTTTCCAACCCTTGCTCTGGAGAGTGAGTGCTGATGTGCACAGTGATTACCATGAAATCCTGAATAATCATAATTGGCCAGTAAAAATGCAACTCTGTATGCTAGATTTTACTCACATAAGCTGGAAATTTGCCTTGACCATTTAAGGATAATTTTCAACACGGTTTAAAAACAACAAAAATGCTTTCTGCTCAACTTTTGATTAGATAGTTCAATTACCTGTAATATTCTGTTCCCCAAGCATACCAGTTAATCAAGATTTTACTGTGCATTCTTTAAACCAGCTAGTAAGTTAATTAATTGGAGCAAGTGGATTGTTTGGCCTGGCTAGATGTCTGCACTGATGTGATCGGTTGTGTTTTATTATTCTGTTTAGTAAAGAGCAAATTGCATGAACAGTGACATATGTAGGTTTGGCTAAGGCAAAGACACTTTGTATATGATAAGCATGGTCAGGCATTAGCAGAAGTAGTTGAAATTTCTGGTACCACAATTATCCAGTTTCCCAGCCAACTCAGTCAGTGATACTGAGGACCCTTAACTACTTCTGGGAACACTTGCTAGTCAATTCTCTTCCCTCACCTTGTTTCCTATGCCAAGTCAAAATCTCCATTTAGCAGCTTTCCCTTGCAGTGAACGGTAGGATCTCTCTGTTGTGAGGAAGGAAGTGGGGCTTTTCATCATTGCATCTCTGGCACAGAACACAGAGTCTAGCAAATAGTAGACGCTTCATAAATGACTAATGAACTAAACAATGGAACAGGAACTGGGGATTATTTTTGACTAATAGGTTGCTTTTTCAGGGCCAGGTTTGTAGTTATATTAAATTAGATCCCTCCAATCAATTTTAGCCAAGATGAAACAGCATGTTATCTGAATGTATTTGGAAACTTATTTCTCTCTTTCACTCCCCCTGCTGTCAGTAAGAGAAAATTGGCCAATCTTTGATAACAAATATCTTTCATATTTAGACATGTATAGTAGAGATTCAGTTAAATTTGTTGACTGAGTATATAGGAAATAAAGGCAGCTTACAACACAGAGAGCCATTTTACAGTTTTTTTCCTTTGTTTTAAAACAAAACAAAACACCAAATTTATAACTTAGAATTAACTCAGTTTAGATGGTGACATTGACAAAGTGGAGAAGGTGTGCCCACAGAAGGGAAGAGCTGACACACTAAACGAATGATTTTCTCTTAAATATGAACATAACTCAGCACCAAGTGAGAGAACTGCCATGTCAGTTTCCACGATGAAAGCCAAATAATTTAATGAGGATAATCACACAGGCAGTTTTCTGCCTAATTACTTCAAAGCTTAAAAATGCAAGAGTAGGATCAAGGCCATTTTATATCCAAGTGTAATTCTGACAACCAAGAGCGAAGATGTTTGTAAATTGTTGGCAGATAATTATGAACAGTTGTCTGCTTCAGAGGTAAATGCAAATGTGCATGCTAGGGACATGCTTCATGACAGTCTGTTGACTGACCAAAAACTGAGGTGATGAAAATGCTCTTCATGTTGGAAGAGCTTGCTTTCTGCTTCGTTGTTGAGTAAAGGAGAAGAATCTGATTAACATCAGCTACAATGTTGATGGTTCACCCCATGGTAAACAAGGATAATAGTCTCTTGCCTCCATCAACAGTATACATGCTAGGCCCTTTGGCCAGCAGAATTCAGAGTTGATCTTTGAGGGCTTCATGTTTCCATCTTTGATCTCAGTTCCAAATCCTCTAATCAAGGAACTGGCTTTTTTATCTTCATTTTATACTTACCAAGCTCATTGCAACTAAATTCTGAGAAACTTTCAATTTATTTCATGGAAAGTGTTGAATAATGTTCTGCTTCAACTGTTCTGACAAAGATTTGGAGCCACCTGGTCTGAATGGCTGCTAAATAGGTGTGAACTTTTCTCATCAGTCACCTGTCAGCCACTTTCCTTTGAGACAAAGGAAGTGCAAACCTGTTGAGTTTCTAAAACCTACTGGCTATATGTACTAAAACTGTAAGTGAGGAAAGCATTTGAAATGATTTAGATATAGTCTTCTGGAAACAAAGCTATGAAGATGAAATAGGCAGCTCAATATAGTAATTGAATTTGACTGGAAAAAGTGAAACAAAACCAAACTTTGCTGGTAATGAAAAGACTGGACCCTGAAGAGCATCAAGTCCAGTTTAAATAGTTAGAAAGGTCAACTAGGAAGGTAAGGATCTGAGGGTTCAAATGACACATACTTGGAGACAATACTGTTTAGTTTCTATTTTGACATAAAATAGAACTCCTCAAATGGAGTTTGATGAAACAGGGGGGTTATAAAAATGGCTCCTGGGTGGTTTGAGACCTGATCTCATAGTTCCATGATTATTTATATGAATTCATTTCTATCACACTCATATAAATATCTCTTATTGGCATCTCATCCTAAAAATACTAGTTTTGAACTCTGGTTGGGCATCCTTTCTGTTCCTTGCTAGCCTAAGAAGTGCGCAAGGTATGGAGGAGCAGAGAGTCAGGACTAAAGCTATTTGGGGAAAAAATCAAAGATTGGAAATATGGCCTCAAGTTAGTAACCTACTGTCAATCTTGGAGAACAGCTAGAACTGATGAGTATGAAGGATGTTGCAAAAAATGTAAAAGACTCTCAGTGTTCAAATACAAAAAAGCTGTCCCTTTTACGTAAAATGCTGGCAGCAGGGTTGTGTTGCCATTGTTGTTTGAAGAAATGTGTTTTTTTCCTGTACTTTGTTTTAATTTAATTGCTGTTTTACAAGTTGCAGTGATTAGGGCCTACAACATAGAATATTCCCTTAGGCAGGAGTTCTATTAAATTTGGTAACCATGATAGGATACCTGGCTGTTGAGAGGTGATTCTTTTTAGGTTAATCTGGTGTTTGTGTCTCTTTCTCCTACCCTCATCCCTTGCTTCCCAACTCTGGAGGGAAGTTTCCTGAGGTGGTTTTCAGATTAGTGTTGCATTCACCCATGGGGTGAAAGGGAGATTGGAATTAGCTGAACACTGCAAGTTACTGGTGGTGGGAGAGTCAGGGAACATAGGTGAAGGGAGGTGTGGAGACTTTGAATGGGAGGCAGGCTGAAATGCATTGGCACAGAAACCTGAAAGGCTTTCTACTGAACACTGATGCAAAAATTTCTCTCTCTGTCCCCATTCTTGAAAGTTGATCTCTTCTTTGTTTCTCCATAGTACTTCAGTGAGGAAGTTGCCTTTGTTCTGGCCCCAGAACATGTCTTTATCAGTTTCCCTAGCAATCTTGCCTGCTTACCACATCCAACCCTTGTTGCCTATTAATTTTTAACCACTTTATATACAAAATTACACTTGATTTCCTGAGTAACAGTTCCCTGAAGCAAAACCTACTAATACCAACTGTGATACTGACTAAACTCAAATGTGTCCTAGGAGCAGCTGCTGACATTTTGACTGAAAAATATGATGGCTGTAAGGCACAGAGCAAGTAGACTTTTGTCAGTTACATAAATGCCTGGACTAACTGGCCCCATGGAAATGTATTTTTGATTGGTGTCTCTGGGTTGTGAAACTCATCAAGGACCAACATAGATTTAATAAATACCAATGTGGCTTATGGGAGGAACTTGAGAACTCTTAAGTCTGTATACTCAAAATGATCAGTGTTATAATGGTGGGAAGCCTTTTCTTTAATACTATGGCTCACTTTTTCTCCTTCAAAATACATTTTTAATTAGCTTTTATTAAATATGCTTCAGTGCAAAGAAGGCAAATTAGGGCAGGGTATAAAAATAGCACTGGCAATATTACAGTGAAATTTGCTCAAAAGCTAAAGCAGAGGAGGCAATAGAGTTCTAAATGATATGCCAAAACTCTCCCTTCCCAGAATCCTCTTTGAAATGCTATCTGAGTTAATGTGCTATTTCTTTAAATATAGACCACATTTAAACCATTTTCTAGATCAGAAGCGCTGTCAGGAGTGTGCTTTAATAATTTTGCACTTGGGGTAAGTTGGAAGGATTGGTTGGTGCTGGTGAATTCCAAAGGAGTACCAGTTTGGTAAGTTCAGGTTTCAGCATTCCATAGAAAGTTAGAAATTGCCTCACGTGGTCACCAGTGTCTAAACCAGTGGTTCTTAATAGGGGTATCTAGGAAATTTTAAAATGCTGGCAAATGCATACACACACAGACACACACATGCACACACACAGAGACAAATTATAGAGACCCTTTCCACCCACATTTTCTCTCCACTGGAGGTTCACATTCCATAGATATGGAGTAGAGCCTAAGCATCTGCATTTTTAAATTCTCCACAGGACATTCTGCTGTAAAGCCAACATCGAAAAACCCCTGTCCCAGATGTTTAAATTTCATCTGGAGGTAGATGCTTTATTGTGTAACTGATTTATCTAACAAATACAATTTGCCAAGCACTGTTACAGGTGCTTTAAAATATTAACTCATTTAACAGTGTCATATCAATCCTATGAGGTAGGTACTGTTATCACCATCCCCATTTTGCAAATCAAGGTAAAGAAAGGTACTTAGCTTGTTCAAAATGCTACCAATAATCTTCTATCATAAGTAAAAAGGCACAAAAATTATATCACAGAAATTTACTGATTATTCTTAAGTTAATTGTATATCAAAATCCTGTGAACATTATGAAATAACTGTATATGATGACAACTTATGACATTAACCAGAGTGAGAGAAGCCATCTCGACCTGGTTTATGAATAATAAGGAGCACATGAATCAACTTTACTCTCTCCTAAAACAAGATGAATAGCTGAAGAATAGGCTCTGCCATGAAACCTTATTCCAGGGGAGGGGAAGGTAAAAACAGGACACAAATCAAACCCATGTGAGTGTTTACTATTATCATTTAAACATATGATTGTAGTCTTCCCTTCTTGCATTTTTACAAATCAAGAAAAACCCTGGACTTCCCTGATGGTGCAGTGGTTAGGAATCTGCTTGTCAATGCAGGGGACACGGGTTCAATCCCTGGTCCAGGAAGATCCCACATGCCGCGGAGCAACTAAGCCCGTGCACCACAACTAGTGAGCCTACGCTCTAGAGCCTGTGAGCCACAACTACTGAGCCTGCACGCCTAGAGCCTGTGCTCTGCAACAAGAGAAGCCACTGCCTTGAGAAGCCTGTGCACCACAACGTAGAGTAGCCCCTGCTCGAAACAACTAGAGAAAGCCTGCGTGCAGCAACAAAGACTCAGTGGAGCCAAAAATAAAAATAAATTAAAAAAAGAAGAAAAGTCCTGGCCTTCTTGATGACCTTGAAATGGACTCCAGTAATATCAGTGTTATGACCTGTTACCACTAAATCCAGCAACCAGAACTTCAAAAAGTAGTCCATATATTTAGTCTTCTCTGTTTGTTAATCCATTTTGCTGTGCTGACCTTTCAAAACAGTCTTTTATCAGTAAGTTAGATCAGTAAGTAATCTACATATAAAGGAACCTGAGTTCTAGTCTCAGCTCTGAGACAAATGAGCTATGTTCTTTCTCTCCCTTCTCAAAGCCTCAGTTTCTTCATCTGTAAGGTGGATGGGTTTGCCTTGGATGATCTCTCCAAAGTCTCTACCAGTATTAACATTGTTAAGAAGCATTGTGACAGGAAGTTTATGACTTATACTTCTTCAAAGTAACAATGAGTTCCTGCCTAACTCCTGGATCTATGAGTGAGCATCAATTAGATAGAATGTAGTGCTCTGTGGTGGGCAGCTGACTTCTCTTACCTAGCAGAAATGAATCTGTCAACTTTCATTAGGTGTTGTCAGGTAACATCATGCTCAGTGATTTCACCAGAATAAGTGTTAGGCTAACATTCAATTACACCAGGGTTCTAAAGAGGCAGTGCATTCTAGTCTTTAAATTCCTGAGAATTAGGGATGCTGCAAAACATGTAAAATGATTGATAGGATGCAAGAAATTGTTCCCTTTGCCTTTTTTTTTTTTTTTTTGCAGTATGCGGTCCTCTCACTGTTGTGGCCTCTCCCGTTGCGGAGCACAGGCTCTGGAGACGCAGGCTCAGTGGCCATGGCTCATGGGCCCAGCCGCTCCATGGCATGTGGGATCTTCCTGGACCAGGGCACGAACCTGTGTCCCCTGCATCGGCAGACGGACTCTCAACCACTGCGCCACCAGGGAAGCCCCCCTTTGCATTTTAATGCTTCCACTTTGAGATTGTTGATGCTGCATCAGGTTTTACCATGTTTTAAAATTTGTCAAGATTAGAAGAAGAGGTTTCTGGAAAGCTACTGAGCCTCTTTGTGCTATTAGCCACACTTCTCCTTGATCCGTCCTCCAAGATAGAAGAAGGTGAGGAAAACTTCCTCCTAGGGAAAGTGACTCAAGAAAGAGCAAGGTAGCGGCTGTGGTTAGGGAGGAGGAGGCTTGAGGTAATCATTTTTTTCTTCTAACAGGAGTTGAATTGTCAGAGTCTTTGCATTATCAGTTTTTCTCTTTTAATCTAAAAGTTAAAAGCTATTGTTCTCATTGGAATTGACTTTCTGTTTCTTGCTTTACTTCGTCAACCTTTTGGTGAGGAGTCATGGAATAATTCAAGATGTTCTCTCTAAGGTACCAAACAAGTCAGCATGGCTAGCCCCTGATCTTTGGCCCCTTGCCTGGGTGATGAAGGGCACACCATAACTTCTTTTTCTGGGCATAGGATGGCTTGTGATTTTCTTGATATGCTTGTTGCCTGATATTTCAAGAGTTGCTCTAAATGTGGCTTGGGAATCCAAGAGGACTGAGCAAGGCCAGGCTGAAGAGACTGTTTTTCCCCTTGGAGAATATTATCTTACAAAGGTTCCTTACTTTCTAGGCAAAAAGAAAAAATACACTCCTCTGCCCCTGGCTTCAACAGAGCCGTTTTCTAATTAGCACTTTATTTGGCAGCAAATGTTTGCTGTGTGCCAGACACTGAGGAAACATCCAATCAGAGTCCTTAGGTGAATATCCTCTACCATGAAGGGCACCTGCCCTCAGGCTTTTCTCCTTTGCTTAGGAAGGCCTTCATTATCCTAAGATCTGAAAGCAATCTTTTTTCCCCCCAAAATTTGCTTACTTTTAGAGAGAGTTTTTGTGTTTTCTTAGATTTCAAAAGTCATAATGAATATATTCACCTTTCAAACAATATGAAAGCATACAGAACAGAACATGAAGGTCCTCTTTAACCTCTTATCCCCTTCTCAATGGTCTCATTTGTATCTTTCCAGTTCCCTTTCTATATATTTACATACACATGTATATATAAGCCTATGTGATTTTTCTTTGTGTCCAATGAAACATTCTGCCATGTGGAAAATGTTATAAATCTGCACTACCCAATATGGTAGCTCTTAGCTACATGTGGCTGTTTAATACTTGAAATATGTCTAGTGTGACTGAGGAACTGAGTTTTGTAATTTTAAGTAATTTTAATTAGTTTAAATTAAAATTTTAATAGACACATGTAGCCATTGGCTATTACTGGGCAGTGCAAATCGAAATAGGAGGAACCAGGAACTCAGAGAAGAAAACAACAGTGGTGTGAGGAGTATACCACTGGGTACGGGGATACCAGTGTTTTCCTGGAGATGCATCATCTCACTTAATCTTCACAAGCCCATGAGATAGGTTCTATTAACAGATATAAGAAGCAAGTCACAGAGAGATTAGGTACCTATCCAAGACACAAAGTGTTAAAGGGTTGATTCCAACCTAGACAGTCTAGCTCTAGACAGTTAAGCTCCCTGAGCTTAAGCATGTGGAGGACCATGTGGTGAACTGGAAATGTCATGAGCTTTGGCATAGACAAAAGTAGGTTTGTATCTTGATCCTGCCACTTACTGGGCTCCTTAACTGTGTGACTTTGGGCAAGTCACTTAGCCTCCTTGAGTCTTGGTTATCAAGTATGTAAAATGAGACTCATAATTCTTTCTTTCCCACCATCAATGGGATATTCACTTAAGACAGAGCAACATGCTTTTCCCTCTTCCATCCTCCTTATCAACAATATTTATTTGCCTTTGGGTGATGACTACCTATAGCTGGGGATATGGTCAAGGGCCATGAAACAGATAAAAATTAAATGAGTTTAAAATAGATTAAAATTAAGCATGTGCATTGGTCTTTGTGGGCCAGACCTTATAAGCACAGAATTCTAGCCAGCTGAGATAACTGAGGGTTTACCTCAAGGGAGACAAGGGAGTCTCCTGAACTACCTCACTGAGTATAAGGCTAAAGGCAGGGAGCAGTTTAGTTTGCTGGAGATAAATTTGTTAATGCTTAGGATTTATAATCAGACTGTGGATCAAGTCCCAGTTCTAATGCTTACTACTTGTGTGAACTTATGAAGGTCATCTACCCTCTTTCTTGATCAGTTTCCTCATCTATAAAATGGGGGTAATAATAGTACCTACCTCCTACCTCATTGTATTGTGAGGATTCAGTGAAAATTTCATGGTAAATGCTTAATGCCTAACACAAGATACACTGCTACTACCATTTTCACTTCTATTAACAGCAGCAACTGAGTGGCTCATTGATCAACACCACCAACCACGGCATGCAGATGCTGGGGACTTAGGTTCTGATCTCAACTCTGCAACACCCTTAGAGACACAGCAGCTCTTCAAATGCTCTTCAGGTGTTTACTTTGTCCAAGCAGGATAATGAAAACTTCCTATAGGGTTGCTGTGATAATTAATTAGGAACAGCTAGCAAATCTCTTGCATACCTAGGACATATGGGTCCATCTACTTGAAAGTGTTTTCTTAGAGTAGCTACAAAGGAGACAGTTTCTTTGATATACTGGGAGTGTCCTGACTTTAGTCTAGATTTCATGATCTATCCAGTATCTTTACTGGGCCCTCTTTCCACTTAACCTCACCCCCAACTACACGATGTCCTATAACATTTGAGGAAAGAAAATATTTAAAGCCTATTTCCTTGAGATTCAGTGCTGGGATTACTTTTGTGTTCTTGAATCTCCATTCACTTTCTTAGCTCTGAAAGAAAGGTAGGTACTTCTGACTACATGGCTTATGAACCTTGTCACACACAGTTCATTTGGAGTAATGTAATTTTGTAACACATTTGAAACACAAGCTTTCAACTTACTCTGTTGCATGATTCTTTCTCCAAGATCTACTGGAAATGTCAGTCCATTTAAAGGGAGGTGTTAAACTTTAACATCATGTTTATGAAGCTCTTCCAGGGAAGAATACTGTGTAAATCATAACATCAATCCAAATGGTCAGTCACTATTTTAAAAACTTTTTATTGGAGTATAGTTGATTTACCATGTTGTGTTAGTTGGTCTGTCACTATTGATTCAGTCTAAGTGTAGGAGAAACCAGTCTGAACTGGTGATGACTCTGAACAGTAGAATATGTGAAAAGGAGTGATGGGTAGTTTGTGATGAGTAGGAATCATTCTGGGCCTGCTTTAATGAAAGATAAGATTAATTTTTAATTGTAATCACTGTAATAATAGGATGGTATTAAAGTATTTGAAAGCACAGTTTGGTCTATTAAGTAGTTTGAATATTCCTCCAGCATTTCTGTTTATACTGATTATATGCTTAGCAAATCCTTTCTTCATACATAATACAAGGTCAACTTAAGCCCAACCTGTGTCCAAGTAATCACAAAACTTGAGTTTATCAAGTCCACATTAATGAGGACTTATTATAATAATAAATCTAGGAAGAGCAAAACCTAGAGAAGGCTCTATATTATGCTGTCTTTTACTGCTTTGTTTTTTCTTATTATAAATTTCACCTTTAGTGCCACTCTACATGTGATGTTGGGATTAGAACAGTCCCCTGAAAACACCAGAACTAAATGTGTATTTTTAAATAGAGACCCACTTATTAGAGCCAGTTAATCTCCAATGAATGTAATGTCAGTAAAATAAGTAGATAATACAAAAATGTTAAAGTTTATTGCTAATCTTAAATTCTGCTTTAAGGTAAAGAAAAACCTTAATACTATGGCTAAAGAGTCAAGTCACACTAGATTAGCATTCTTGTACATTAATAATGAAAATAGCTGAGTGCAATTAGTGTCATTTAAAATTTTGTGAATGAGAGATATGTCTTTACAAATTAAATGGTTTGAATACCGGATAAAAAGTCTAGGGAAATAATTCTTATTAAAAAGTTAAAACCTTCCCTTCTCTTCTAACAGGAAATTTATCATTGGTATACAATTACATACCATTCACTCTGCAGCATGAAAATGATGGAACTTTGTAGACCATAAAAGTGTAATAAAGGAGCCACTAAAATTGATTTTCATTTAGGTAGATTACCATTGTTTTCTTCTTTAAATGGAGGGAGTGTTCTGTACTCCTCCAACCTATTTTCAGCCATGATACTCTTCGTACACGCATGATTAGGCACTCCTCCCCCGACATTTGAGGATGTTTAAATGTCCCTTGTTTTTCCCATCCTCAACTCGAAAACCTTTTTCAGTCTAGCAAGAGAAGAGGAAACATAGAAGTGAATGTGCCAAAATTTCCAACAAGTGCACAGATAAACTAAATTGTGAGACAGGTGAAGCGGCTCCCCATTGTTCTTCCAACTCTCTGCATGCTTCTCCTTCTCTAACCCTCCCAACTCTAATATGCCCAGTGGTCTTCTTCCTAGCCCAGGTTCTTCTAGTATGATGCCTCAGGCAAGCCTGCACTCCTTTTCTGTCTCTGATGCCACAAAACTTACTTGTTCTGAGTCCATTTTATCAGACCACTGATGTTTATCAAGAGTGTTGTTAGTTGTAGTAATGGCAGCAGGAGGAATCATAAAGTAACAGTGAAAACAATAGCCAGTGTTGAGTATAATGACTATTTTATTGTGCTCCAGGTGCTCTTCAAGTATTTTATATTCAGTACTTCATTTTTTTTTTTTTTTTTTTTTTGCGGTACGTGGGCCTCTCACTATTGTGGACTCTCCCGTTGTGGAGCACAGGCTCCGGACACGCAGGCTCAGCGGCCATGGCTCATGGGCCCAGCCGCTCCGCAGCATGTGGGATCTTCCCGGACTGGGGCACGAACCCGTGTTCCCTGCATCAGCAGGCGGGCTCTCAACCACTGTGCCACCAGGGAAGCCCTCAGTACTTTATTTAATCCTCACTTTTACAGATGATGAAATTGAGACTTAGGAAGATTAAATGACTTATCTAAGGTCCCACAGTGAGTAAGAAGACTCACTCTTGTTTGTTTAATTCCAACTGTCCAATCTCTTAACTGCTACTACTCTAGACTGCCTTCTTAGATTTAGGAAAAACAATGAGTTAATATCCCTGAAAATGTTTTGAAAAAAGTCCTTAATGGTTGTTACCTCTTAAGTATTTATAGTTTATCAGATTTAGCTGCATTTTGTCTTATTGAAAAAGTGCAGGGTGGGGAGAGAGACAGAGGGTAAGGTAGGTGAGGAAAAGAAGGGATGGAAGAGGAAGAATAATTAACTCTCATCCTGGAGTGGATAGTTTGCCCTAGTCAAGAATCCAAATGTATAACCTCTAGGCTTCTCATGCTCTTTGGTAAGGGTGTGCCACCCAAAGCTGAGGTGATGCAGTGAAAATGACATAAATATCCCCCATCTCCCTTCTGCATTCATGCACAAATTCCTCGCTCAATCATTTGTGGCCAGGGTAGCAGGGTTGGTTTTACTCAGCACAAGTCATAGTAACTTAGTAAGCAAGAACTTTTTCAAGACACTTTCCTTAAAAGGTCTATAGACACAGGCCAAGCAGGCCTCTGAGTTTACCTCAACTTCTCCTAGAGCCTACTGAGTACAAATCTGTATGATTCTCCTAGGGCTAAATCAGATGATGGACAATATAAAAATTGGGCCCAGCCTCCAGATGATAGGAAGAGTGCCATTGCCCTGGGTATAAGAGTTCTTCCAACCCCAAGACTATGCACTGAAATATTTGCTGCTATACCTGTGCTTATTCCCCACTTCCAAAGCCACTGCTCTCTGCTGGGTACACTCTGGGGTCTTACGGGTTTCAACTCCCATTTCTAATTAGCCGTGCATGAGTCTGACTCCCTGAATGTAAAAAAATTTGTTTTCTTTAATATGAACCATAAGAGCTCAGGATCCAGCTGGACCTTGATACTTAAGGGAACTGTTCAGCTCTGCTTTAGTGGCAATTGCCTTTGCTGGTTGAAAGCTCTGTTTTGCTCCCCAACTGTGTTTGTGTGTGACTTATATAAATTAGCAACTTTGGGAACTGCAGGTGATTTTAAGATACAAAATTTTACTTTAATAAAAGCATAAGTGAGAACCATACCTTCTGAAACTAACCTGAAATATGTACTCTTGCATTCACTTCCTGACCATACTCTAGCTTTCTTCTCCAGCTGGAGCAGCCCCTCACCAGAGATGGCCTGGGGTTCATTGCAAAGACAGCCAGGTCTCAAAGATGAACCTGGCAGTGACTTTCCCATAGTGGTCTTTGAGGTTAAGAATTCCTGGGTCATCTTCCTTCTGACTCTCTTCTGTTACTGACTTATTAGACACGATCCCTGACAAAGTCCACACATACAGGAATTGGCCTTAGAATAGGAAAAACCAAGTCATTGGACACTAGACCTTTGAATACACCATCCTGGTTTGCCTAGGATTGTTCCAGGTTTAGCACTGAAAATCCTACGTCAAGAGAAACCCCTACATCCAAAGGAAACCAGGATGGCTGGTTACCCTACTAGACTTGTCTTAGGCCATATAGTACAATAGAAACAACACTGGTCTTCAAAGATCTGGGCTCAAGTCCTACCAGTGTCACTTATTATATTTAACCATATCTTCTTCAGTTTTCTCATAGTATTTAACAAGATTTTAATTCTATATTATTCTCTATAATATTAGAGAGTAAATTCAATGAGTGCTAGTATCATGTCTTCTTTGTTCCCTGCTGCATCTTCAACACTTAGCACAATGCCTCTCATGAAGTAGGCACCCAACACTCACCTAATGAATGAATGAGTTAATAAGTCATGTATTTGCACTAGCCCTCCATTTTCTCATCCATAATGGAAATATAATTACTTCCAAGAATTGAGACAATCTATGTGTGAGAGAGACAGTGTATATATTTCATGGGACACACAAAAAAACACTGATGATTGTGATTATGATGTGTGCTTGATAAAAATACCTGCCTTTTACTGAGGAATATACTGAGTTCTAGGCCCTATCAATGTTTTATTTTGTTTCATCTTTATAATTATCCTTCAAATAGGTGTAGGTATGTATTATACCCATTTTAGAAATGAGGAAACTAAGATTGCAAAGAGTTATGGTCAACTACAAAGTTAGAGGGCACAGTCCTCAAGATAACCCTCACTTGTGACACCAACTGCAAGTTTGGATGGTTCCTAAAACCACCCTCATGTAAGATAATTCACTAGAAGGACTCACAAAACTTACTGAAAGCTATCATATTCACAGTTATGGTTTATTACAAGGAAAGAACACACGTTGAAATCAGCTAAAGGAAGAAGCACATAGGGCAGAATCCAGGAGAAATACCAGATGTAAAGCTTCCATTACCTTCTCCCTGTGGATTCAGGACACATTACTCTCCTGGCATTGATGTGTGCCAATATGCATGGAGCATTGCCAAACAAGAAAGCTCACGCAAGCTCAGTGCTCAGAGTTTTTATTGAGACTCTGTTATATACACATGACTGATTGATTGCCGACATGGTTAATTTCAATTTCCAGACTGATGCCAAAGCACTTACTCTAAATCACATTGTTATTGTCTGGTTAGCCCAAAGGCCCAGGCAAAGAAATATTATCTTCCAGAAGCTGAAGGAAAAGTCCAGATCTCTTTTTTGAACAAGTTTCTTTACTATATAGAGGTGCAGAGATGTCAATCAACTTGCCAGAGGTTGCAGAGCTAGTACATGTAAACTCTAGTCAACCTCCCTCCAGTACCCATGCTTTTAGTTTCTATTATTTTCCCTGTGTGTCTGACAAATGATGTTTTAATGTGCTATAAAATAATGTGTACTTTTATATATAGATCAAAGAAAGGCTTGACTAGAGTCAAAATAATGGGCGGAAGGCAGAAATATTCTCCCCCATCTACATTTTCCCTCCCACTGTTCTCCAACTTGAACCAGTTTTTATGCCTTGAACCCTAACCTAGGTCCACACTGGGAAAAATGTAAAGTAGATGAAGGTGGATAGATAGTTTGTATAGGGTATACTCCTATTCCACTAACCTCCTCTCTTGTGCACTCAGACTCATAAGCACACTCACATATACACACGCACATGCTCAAGAGTGCACACACACACACACACACACACACACACATCTTCTCACAATGGGCTCTATTCTCCATGGCCTATTTGAGAAATTCCATCTTAAGTGTTAAATAAAATTTGAAAATTCTTCCCAGGGCCATTTTTTTAAAAAAATATGAGGCTCTTGAACATAGAACAATCATGAAGGCAAATAAATTAATATAATTTGATGAGATTTAAAACAGGGGTTTGTGAAGCTATATTATCTTACTGGATATCCTCAAATTCACAATACGGCCAGGTATCCCATTCACTCGTGCGGTGCTAGGGGCCAGAGACAGGGGTGGAAAAACAGCAAGTACTAAGAGGAGAGAGAAACAGGGAAGGAAGGCAGGAGAGACACTCTGAAGCTCTGAAATAATCTGCACCTGTTCAGAAGTGGGGAAACAGAATTCAAAGGTCCACATCACCCAGAAGAGCATCCAAAGCTTAAATAAACCAGAGCAGGCTTAGGGTATACTTAACAAAACGAAGGTAAGGAGTTTGATAAAGCCCGTTTTTTGGTTATATCTTTCTAATGGAAAAGGACAAATAATGCAAAATTACAGCTAATTTATTATAGAGGCTAGCAGAAGAAACAGCACTAGCCTTAGAGACAGGCACACCAGAGTTTAAATCCCAACTCTACTAATATCTATGTGACCTTAGGAAGATTATATACCTTCTCTAACCCTCAGTTTCTCACCAGTACAACTAGTGCTAATAATAGAACAAATCTCATAGGACATTTACAGTGATTAAATAAACGTTTAGCACAGTGTTTGACACAAGGCAAACATCCAATAAATGAGTTATAATGATGATGATGATGATATGTACTGTTTTCATCTATAAAATGGAGATAACTGTCCTGCTGTATCACAGGGCTATGGGAACATCTTTTGCTATACTGAATGTGAAAATGCTTTCCAAGAAGTGCATTACCAGGTCTTTGAGGTCGTTGTTGCCTCTAATCCTTATTTGGCAATGGGCAATAGTGCATAAAAGGCTGATGACTGGAGTATGTACTGAGCCATTCTCTCAGGTGTGACAAAAACATTAGCAAAGTTTTGTTAACCTGCTTGGTACAATGGTAACATCTTGCATTATGGGGTTCATACATACAGATTTGAATCCAGGATATGCCACTTTCAAGTTGTGTGACCTACATATTTTCCTAGAGAAAATGGAAAATGCTTAGACTTTCTGAGACTCAGTACTCTTATCTGTAAAACAGGAGTGATAGCACATACCTTGCAAGTTATGTAAAGGACCTATCACAGTGTATTACATTATTTTGCCCCTCAGTGTTTCCAGAGACTAAAGAATGAGCATTTTCTTTAACAGATAAACAATAGATACAATAAAATATTTTTATACAAACCACTTGTCACACACACATACATAATGTGTACATGTATAAATATATATATATATATATATATGCACACATACATCGGAAAGACTCTCTTTCCCCCATTGAATGACCTTGCCCCCACCAGTTAAAATCAATTGACCATAGATGTATGTGTTTTCCTAGACTCTCAATTCTATTCCATTGATCCATGTGTCTATACTTAACGCCACTATCACACTGTAGCTTTGCAGTAAGTTTTAAAATCAGAAAGTGTGAATCCTCCAAATTTGTTCTCATTTACAAATTATTTTCATTATTCAGAGTCCCTTGTACTTCCACAAGAACTTTCAAATTAGCCTGTGCATTTTTTCCAAAAAAAAAAAAGGGAGTTAGAATTTTGATAGGTAGTGCATTGAGTCTGTACATCACCTTGGGGAGTATTGTTATCTTAACAACATTAAGTCTTCCAATCCATGAATACAGTATGTCTTTTTTTTTTTTTTTTAACATCTTTATTGGGGAATAATTGCTTTACAATGGTGTGTTAGTTTCCGCTTTATAACAGAGTGAATCAGCCAGAGTGAGTCAGTTATACATATATATATGTTCCCATATCTCTTCCCTCTTTGTCTCCCTCCCTCCCACCCTCCCTATCCCACCCCTCCAGACAGCCACAAAGAACCGAGCCGGTTTCCCTGTGCCATGCGGCTGCTTCCCACTGGCTATCTACCTTACGTTTGTTAGTATATATATGTCCATGTCTCTCTCTCGCCCTAACACACCTCACCCTTCCCCCTCCCCATATCCTCAAGTCTGTTCTCCAGTAGGTCTCTGTCTTTATTCCTGTTTTACCCCTAGGTTCTTCATAACATTTTTTTTTCTTAAATTCCATATATATGTGTTAGCATACGGTATTTGTCCTTCTCTTTCTGACTTACTTCACTCTGTATGACAGACTCTAGATCTATCCACCTCATTACAAATAGCTCAATTTCGTTTCTTTTTATGGCTGAGTAATATTCCATTGTATATATGTGCCACATCTTCTTTATCCATTCATCCGACGACGGGCACTTAGGTTGTTTCCATCTCCGGGCTATTGTAAATAGAGCTGCAATGAACATTTTGGTACATGACTCTTTCTGAATTCTGGTTTCCTCAGGGTATATACCTAGTAGTGGGATTGCTGGGTCATATGGTAGTTCTATTTGTAGTTTTTTAAGGAACCTCCATACTGTTCTCCATAGTGGCTGAACCAATTCACATTCCCACCAGCAGTGCAAGAGTGTTCCCTTTTCTCCACACCCTCTCCAGCATTTATTGTTTCTAGATTTTTTGATGATGGCCATTCTGACTGGTGTGAGATGATATCTCATTGTAGTTTTGATTTGCATTTCTCTAATGATTAATGATGTTGAGCATTCTTTCATGTGTTTGTTGGCAGTCTGTATATCTTCTTTGGAGAAATGTCTATTTAGGTCTTCTGCCCATTTTTGGATTGGGTTGTTTATTTTTTTGTTATTGAGCTGCATGAGCTGCCTGTAAATTTTAGAGATTAATCCTTTGTCAGTTGATTCATTTGCAAATATTTTCTCCCATTCTGAGGGCTGTCTTTTGGTCTTGTTTATGGTTTCCTTTGCTGTGCAAAAGCTTTGAAGTTTCATTAGGTCCCATTTGTTTATTTTTGTTTTTATCTCCATTACTCTAGGAGATGGGTCAAGAAGGATCTTGCTGTGATTTATGTCATAGAGTGTTCTGCCTATGTTTTCCTCTAAGAGTTTGATAGTTTCTGGCCTTACATTTTAGGTCTTTAATCCATTTTGAGCTTATTTTTGTGTATGGTGTTAGGGAGTGATCTAATCTCATGCTTTTACATGTACCTGTCCAGTTTTCCCAGCACCACTTATTGAAGAGGCTGTCTTTCCCCACTGTACGTTCCTGCCACCTTTATCGAAGATAAGGTGTCCATATGTGTGTGGGTTTATCTCTGGGCTTTCTATCCTGTTCCATTGATCTATCTTTCTGTTTTTGTGCCAGTACCATACTGTCTTGATTACTGTAGCTTTGTAGTATAGTCTAAAGTCAGGCAGCCTGATTCCTCCAGCTCCGTTTTTTGTTCTCAAGATTGCTTTGGCTATTCGGGGTCTTTTGTGTTTCCATACCAATTTTAAGATTTTTTTGTTCTAGTTCTGTGAAAAATGCCAGTGGTAGTTTGATAGGGATTGCATTGAATCTATAGATTGCTTTGGGAAGTAGAGTCATTTTCCCAATGTTGATTTTTTCCAATCCAAAAACATGGTATATCTCTCCATCTGTTTTTATCATCTTTAATTTCTTTCATCAGTGTCTTATAATTTTATGCATACAGGTCTTTTGTCTCCTTAGGTAGGTTTATTCCTAGATATTTTATTCTTTTTGTTGCAATGGTAAATGGGAGTGTTTTCTTGATTTCACTTTCAGATTTTTCATCATTAGTATATAGGAATGCCAGAGACTTCTGTGCTTTCATTTTGTATCCTGCTACTTTACCAAATTCATTGATTAGTTCTAGTAGTTTTCTGGTAGCATGTTTAGGATTCTCTATGTATAGTATCATGTCATCTGCAAACAGTGACAGCTTTACTTCTTCTTTTCCGATTTGGATTCCTTTTATTTCCTTTTCTTCTCTGATTGCTGTGGCTAAAACTTCCAAAACTATGTTGAATAAGAGCGGTGAGAGTGGGCAACCTTGTCTTGTTCCTGACCTTAGTGGAAAGGCTTTCAGTTTTTCACCATTGACGATGATGTTGGCTGTGGGCTTGTCATATACGGCCTTTATTATATTGAGGAAAGTTCCCTCTACACCTAGTTTCTGCAGGGTTTTTATCAAAAATGGGTGTTGAATTTTGTCAAAAGCTTTCTCTGCATCTATTGAGATGATCATATGGTTTTTCTCCTTCAATTTGTTAATATGGTTAATCACATTGATAGATTTGCGTATATTGAAGAATCCTTGCATTCCTGGAATAAACCCCACTTGATCATGGTGTATGATCCTTTTAATGTGCTGTTGGATTCTGTTTGCTAGTATTTTGTTGAGGATTTTTGCATCTATGTTCATCAGTGATATTGGCCTGTAGTTTTCTTTCTTTGTGACATCCTTGTCTGGTTTTGGTATCAAGGTGATGGTGGCCTCGTAGAATGAGTTTGGGAGTGTTCCTCCCTCTGCTATATTTTGGAAGAGTTTGAGAAGGATAGGTGTTAGCTCTTCTCTAAATGTTTGATAGAATTCGCCTGTGAAGCCATCTGGTCCTGGGCTTTTGTTTGTTGGAAGATTTTTAATCACAGTTTCAATTTCAGTGTTTGTGATTGGTCTGTTCATATTTTCTATTTCTTCCTGATTCAGTCTTGGCAGTTTGTGCATTTCTAAGAATTTGTCCATTTCTTCCAGATTGTCCATTTTATTGGCATAGAGTTGCTTGTAGTAATCCCTCATGATTTTTTGTATTTCTGCAGTGTCAGTTGTTACTTCTCCTTTTTCATTTCTGATTCTATTGATTTGAGTCTTCTCCCTTTTTTTCTTGATGAGTCTGGCTAATGGTTTATCTATTTTGTTTATCTTCTCAAAGAACCAGCTTTTAGTTTTATTGATCTTTGCTATTGTTTCCTTCATTTCTTTTTCATTTATTTCTGATCTGATTTTTATGATTTCTTTCCTTCTGCTAACTCTGGGGTTTTTTTGTTCTTCTTTCTCTAATTGCTTGAGGTGCAAGGTTAGGTTGTTTATTCGAGATGTTTCCTGCTTCTTAAGGTGGGCTTGTATTGCTATAAACTTCCCTCTTAGAACTGCTTTTGCTGCATCCCATAGGTTTTGGGTCGTTGTATCTCCATTGTCATTTGTTTCTAGGTATTTTTTAATTTCCTCTTTGATTTCTTCAGTGATCACCTCGATATTAAGTAGTGTATTGTTTAGCCTCCATGTGTTTGTATTTTTTACAGAACTTTTCCTATAATTGCTATCTAGTCTCATGGTGTTGTGGTCCGAAAAGTTACTTGACACAATTTCAATTTTCTTAAATTTACCAAGGTTTGATTTGTGACCCAAGATATGATCTATCCTGGAGAATGTTCCATGAGCACTTGAGAAAAATGTGTATTCTGTTGTTTTTGGATGGAGTGTCCTATAAATATCAATTAAGTCCATCCTGTTTAATGTATCATTTAAAGCTTGTGTTTCCTTATTTATTTTCATTTTGGATGATCTGTCCATTGGTGAAAGTGGGGTGTTGAAGTCCCCTACTATGAATGTGTTACTGTCGATTTCCCCTTTTATGGCTGCTAGTTTTTGCCTTATGTATTGAGGTGCTCCTATGTTGGGTGCATAAATATTTACAATTGTTATATCTTCTTCTTGGATCGATCCCTTAATCATTATGTAGTGTCCTTCTTTGTCTCTTCTGATAGTCCTTATTTTAAAGTCTATTTTGTCTGATATGAGAATTGCTACTCCAGCTTTCTTTTGGTTTCCATTTGCATGGAATATCTTTTTCCATCCCCTTACTTTCAGTCTGTATGTGTCTCTAGGTCTGAAGTGGGTCTCTTGTAGACAGCATATATATGGGTCTTGTTTTTGTATCCATTCAGCCAATCTGTGTCTTTTGGTGGGAGCATTTAGTCCATTTACATTTAAGGTAATTATCGATATGTATGTTCCTATTCCCATTTTCTAAATTGTTTTGGGTTCGTTATTATAGGACTTTTCCTTCTCTTGTGTTTTTGTCTAGAGAAGTTCCTTTAGCATTTGTTGTAAAGCTGGTTTGGTGGTGCTGAACTCTCTCAGCTTTTGCTTGTCTGTAAAGGTTTTAATTTCTCCATCAAATCTGAATGAGATCCTTGCTGGGTAGAGTAATCTTGGTTGCAGGTTTTTCTCCTTCATCACTTTCAGTATGTCCTGCCACTCCCTTCTGGCTTGTAGAGTTTCTGCTGAGAGATCAGCTGTTAACCTTATGGGGATTCCCTTGTGTGTTATTTGTTGTTTTTCCCTTGCTGCTTTTAATATGCTTTCTTTGTATTTAGTTTTTGACAGTTTGATTAATATGTGTCTTGGCGTATTTCTCCTTGAATTTATCCTGTATGGGACTCTCTGTGCTTCCTGGACTTGATTAACGATTTCCTTTCCCATATTAGGGAAGTTTTCAACTATAATCTCTTCAAATATTTTCTCAGTCCCTTTCTTTTTCTCTTCTTCTTCTGGAACCCCTATAATTCGAATGTTGGTGCGTTTAATGTTGTCCCAGAGGTCTCTGAGACTGTCCTCAGTTCTTTTCATTCTTTTTTCTTTATTCTGCTCTGCAGTAGTTATTTCCACTATTTTATCTTCCAGGTCACTTATCCGTTCTTCTGCCTCATTTATTCTGCTATTGATCCCATCTAGAGTATTTTTCATTTCATTTATTGTGTTGTTCATCATTGTCTGTTTCATCTTTATTTCTTCTAGGTCCTTGTTAACTGCTTCTTGCATTTTGTCCATTCTATTTCCAAGATTTTGGATCATCTTTACTATCATTATTCTGAACTCTTTTTCAGGTAGACTGCCTATTTCCTCTTCATTTGTTAGGTCTGGTGGGTTTTTATCCTGCTCCTTCATCTGCTGTGTGTTTTTCTGTCTTCTCATTTTGCTTATCTTACTGTGATTGGGTTCACCTTTTTGCAGGCTGCAAGTTCGTAGCTCCCGTTGTTTTTGATGTCTGTCTCCAGTGGCTAAGGTTGGTTCAGTGGGTTGTGTAGGCTTCCTGGTGGAGGGGACTAGTGCCTGTGTTGTGGTGTATGAGGCTAGATCTTGTCTCTCTAGTGGGCAGGTCCACGTCTGGTGGTGTGTTTTGGGGTGTCTGTGGACTTATTATGATTTTAGGCAGCCTCTCTGCTAGTGGGTGGGGTTGTGTTCCTGTCTTTCTATATGGTTGGCATAGGTTGTCCAGCACTGTAGCTTGCTGGTCGTTGAGTGAAGCTGGGTCCTGGTGTTGAGATGGAGATCTCTGGGAGATTTTCGCCATTTGATATTATGTGGGCCTGGGAGGTCTCTTTTTGACAAGTGTTCTGAAGTTGGCTCTCCCACCTCAGAGGCAGAGTCCTGACTCCTGGTTGGAGCAGCAAGAGCTTTTCATCCACTCGGCTCATAATAAAAGGGAGAGAAAGTAGAGAGAATTAGTAGAAGTAGGAGGAAATAGGAAGGAAAGCAAGAAAGCAAGAAAGAAAGGCGGGAAGGAAGGAAGGAGGGAAGGAAGAAAGAAAGAACGAAGAAAAGAAAGGAAGAAGGCAAGAAGGAAAGAAAGGAGGGAGGGAGGGAGGAGGGAAGGAAGGAAGGAATGAGGGAAGGAAGGAAAAAATACAGAAAGAAAGAAGATACAGTAAAATAAAATAAAGTATATAAAGTTATTGAATTAAAAAAATAATTATTTAGAGGAAAAAAAAACAAAAAAGGGACGGATAGAACCTTAGGACAAATGGTGGAAGCAAAGTTATAGAGACAAAATCTTACATAGAAGCATACACATATACCCTCACAAAAAGAGGTAAAGTGGAAAAAATCATAAAACTTGCTCTCCAAGTCCACCTCCTCAATTTGGGATGATTCGTTGTCTAAAAGAGGGAAGGAAGGAAGGAAAGATAGAAAGAAGGTAAAGTATAATAGAGTTCTTTAAATTAAAATTAATTATTAAGAAAAAAAATTAAAAAAATATAACAGTGGACGGATAGAACGCTAGGAGCAATGGTGGAAGCAAACCTATAAAGACAAGATCTCACACAGAAGCATACACATACACATTCACAAAAAGAGGAAAAGGGGAAAAAATTCATAGATCTTGCTCTAGAAGTCCGCCTCCTCAATTTGGGATGATTCGCTGTCTATTCATGTATTCCACAGAGGCAGGGTACATCAAATTGATTGTGTAGCTTTAATCCGCTGTTTCTGAGGCTGCTGGGAGAGATTTCCCTTTTTCTTCTTTGTTCTCACAGCTCACAGGGGCTCAGCTTTCGATTTGGCCCTGCCTCTGCGTGTAGGTCACTGGAGGGCGTCTGTTTTTTGCTCAGACAGGACGGGGTTAAAGGAGCCGCTGACTCGGGGGCTCTGGCGCTCTCAGGCCGGGGGCAGGGAGGGGCACGGAGTGCGGGGCGGGCCTGCGGCGGCAGAAGTCAGC
>NW_006779357.1:292665-336172 GCF_000442215.2 Lipotes vexillifer | reverse complement strand
GCGGGTGAGCACACAAGCCTCTCGGGCTGGTGAGTGCCGGTCGGCACCGATCCTCTGTGCGGGAATCTCTCCGCTTTGCCCTCCGCGCCCCTGTTGCTGTGCTCTCCTCCGCGGCTCCGAAGCTCCCCGCTCCGCCTCCCGCAGTCTCTGCCCGCGAAGGGGCTTCCTAGTGTGTGGAGACCTTTCCTCCTTCACAGCTCCCTCCCACTGGTGCAGGTGCCGTCCCTATTCTTTTGTCTCTGTTTTTAATTAATTTTTTTTTCTTTTGCCCTACCCAGGTACATGGGGAGTTTCTTGCCTTTTGGGAGGTCTGAGGTCTTCTGCCAGCATTCAGTAGGTGTTCTGTAGTTGTTCCACATGTAGGTGTATTTCTGGTGTATTTGTGGGGAGGAAGGTGATCTCCGCGTCTTACTCCTCCGCCATCTTTCCACCGCTCGTCTTTTCATTTTTTTAGGTCTTTTAAAATTTCTTAAAGTGATGTCTTACAGTATTCAGTGTATAATTCTTACATTTCTTTGGCTAAATGCATTTCTAATGATTTTACTCTTTTTCATGCTATTAATGGGATTTTTTTCTTAATTTTATTTTCAGATTATTTTTGCTATTGTATATTTTTGTATATTGGTCTTGTATCTTGCAACCTTGATGAATGCATTAGTTATCTTTAATAGATTTTTAGTGGATTCCTGAGCATTTTATAAATAGAAGATCATGTCATCTGAAAGTAGTTTTATTTCTTTACCAATCTGGATTATTTTAATTCATTTTCTTGCCCAATTGCCCTGCTGTTACCCTGTACCTCCGATACAATGTTCAGTAAAAGTAGAAAGAGTGGGCATTCTTACCTCATTCTTGACATTTGGGAAAAACCTTTCAGTCTTTCACCACTAAGTATTCTTCTAGCTCTGGGTTTTTCATAGATTACCTTTATCAGGATAAGGAAATTCCTTTGTATTCTTAGTTTATTGAGTGATTTTTTTTTATCATGAAAGGGTATTGGGTTTTGTCAAATGTTTTTTCTGTGTCTGTTGAGATGATGATGTGGGTTTTTATCTCTTTATTCTATTCATATTACAAAGGTTCAGCAATCAAGACTATGTGATCCTGGCATAAGAATAGACATAAAGATTAATGGAGTCGATTTGAGAGTCCAGAATAAACCCCATATATCTATGGTCAAATGAGTTTTTAATAAGGGTGCAAAAAATACTCAATGGGGAATGAATAGTGTTTACAACAAGTGGCACTAGAACAACTGGATATGCACATGTGAAAGAGTAAATTTGGACACCTATCTAACACTATATACAAAACTTAAAAAAAATGGATCATATATATCATATATATACATATGATATATATATCAACTAAAACTATAAAACTCTTAGAAGAAAACATAGGTGTAAATCGTTTTGATCTTGGATTAGGCAGTGAGTTTTAGATATGAAACTTAAAGTACAAGCACCAAAGAAAAAGTAGATAAATTAGACTGCATCAAAATGAACAACTTTTGTGCACAAAGGATACAATGAAGAAAACGAAAAGTCAACTCACATAATGGGAGAAAAAGTTTACAAGTCATATATCCAGAATATATCAAGAACTCATAAATCAACAAAAGATAACTCACTTTGTATGGGTTGGGCTTGAATAGACATTTCGCCAAAGAAGATATACTAATGGCCAATAAGCACATGGAAAGATGCTCAATATTATCAGTCATTAGGGAAATGCAAATCAAAACCACTATGAGATACCATTTCACATCACTTAGAATGACTATAATTAATTTTAAAAAAGAAAAAATAATGAGTGTTGGTGAGAATATGGAGAAATTGGAAACCTAATGCGTTGCTGATGGGAAGGTAAAATGGTACAGCCATTATGGAAAATAGTTTGGCAATTTCTCAGGAAGCTAAACCTAGAGTTACCATATGACCCAGCAATTACATTCCTAGATATATACTCAAGAGAAATGAAAATGTGTATCCATGCACACACTCATACATGAATATTCATAGCAGCATTATTCATAACAGTCAAAAAGTGGAAACAACCCAAATGTCCATCATCTGATGAATGGGAAAAAACAGTGTGTTATATTCAATATATTCAGACATGCATATGTTGTTTGTTGTGTAGCAGTAATTAACTATAATTGGAAAATGTCCTGTTTTATGGTTCTCTGAATTCTCAGTGATTTTTCCTCTCCCTAATTCAAACTACTTTCCCTTAGCATAATCCTTTCCCTGCCCCACATACAAACTGCCTCAATGGAAATATAAGCAATGTAAATAGGGTTTCCATTATAGATTTTAGTATTGATGAGGCTGCTACAGAATCTCCTGGTTTGAGATATGTAACTCTATGCATGGAACTGTGGAAAACAAAGCTGCGAAATGTACTCCTCATATAGGGAAAAGGGTTCACATTTTGTCCCTTTTCCTTTCTCTAAGAATGGAACACAATGCTCATTCCAGAAGATAAGTGAAAAATACTTCTGAGATAGCATGTGGTAGAAGTATCTACACCTTCACTGGGACGCTTGAGAAGCAAAATGTCCTTTTTAAGGCTGGACAGCTCTGAGTTTTAACTTTATCTCCCTCCTCATAGTATGATGCATCCATACATCTCTTATAGAATTTTTGTCTTTTACTGGCCCCTTCAATTTCCTCCTTCTGCCTCCTGCCCTTAATCCTTATTTTTAATTTCTCTGTGTCTGTTTTCTACTCTGTTTCCTTGATAAAGAACAAATTACAGTTCTTTCATTTTTACTATCTAGACAGGATTTTCATAACTAGGTCTGCCTACTTCTCTTGATCAGTCCCTTCCTTTCTGGCCTCCCTAATCTGCTCTCTGGTTCTACCTGTAATTCTTGGCTGGATTCCCCACTTGATCCTGCTACTGGTCACCTAACAGGAAAAATCCCCACAGGGCATCTTTCACTTTGAAACACTTTTTTGTCTTGCCTCTGAGTCACAGAAATTTGGTCACCTAAGTAAAGGAAATATATTTTCCAATACAGGATGTCTTCCTGGGCACAATTTGAAATGACTCCTAGGAAAATCTCTGATCGTGTGTTCCCAAATATTTAGATATATTTTGATCTGCAGGCTTTCCTTATGCTGTCCACACTTTGTTTGAAAGGAGTGTGCTTCATAAAGCATCAGACTGAATACAAGAAAATCAATAAGCAATCTGTGTGATAATTAATTAAGGTGCCAGAATGAATTACTGTTTCTTCCCCTCCTGATTTGGGTCATAGTCACATTTGATTTGGGAAGTTGTCCATTTTCAGTTATGGTTTGTTCTGTGTTCTTCTGATGTGACTGGAATGAATGACTGACAAGAAAAATCACGTCATAGCAGAAAACTATGGGGTAAATGTAACATGGCGAAGGTGTGGTTTGAAAGAAGTTATTTCCAAGACAGGGCTGATATTAGGACCAGGTAGTGGGGGAGAAAATTCTCTCTTCACATCTGTAGTCAAGACTGTGATGAAGCCAACTGTGTTCTCTATACATTGCTCTCAGTTTCTGTGTATTCATTCAGCAAACATTTAGTGAGCAAATACTTGGTCAGGCACTGTACAATGCACTAGGGGTGCAGCCATGTACAAGAATGTTGTGACCCCTGAGAGAATTTATAGTCTAAAAAGGGAGACCAATATTAAACAGTCACACACATAGTTCATTAATTATAATTTTAAGTGCTTCCATAATAAGCTTCAGCTAACTGGATTTTTCCACAACCTTAAGATCACTACTATTCAAACTAAAGCCAGGAAACATCTTGAAAGCTTTCTATGCCCTTCTGTATATCATAAAGTCTTAAGACATAAGTAAATAATGGATAAAGGGATTCCTTCTCAGGGATGCAGTGGGAGGTCTTAAGTAACCCTAGTTTGGAGTTTAGAGTATCAGACAACATGTTCCAACCAAAGAAAGTCTTCAATAGTATAATGCAGCTAATTTCCTAATCCCAATCTCTGCTTCCTTGGTGCTTATCTTAGAGATACCAGTCCTCACTGAACATGGCCTGAAGACTGACTGGTAAAAATGATCAAGAGCAGCCTGTTTTGGTAGATAGTGAATGCTGGTGTGAGGGGTGGGGGGATGATGGCAGTTCTCTGGCAGAGAGGCATTCTTAATAGGAAGGATTTTCTGGATTGCCTGGTGTTAAAAATATCAAAATGATTGAATGAAGGAGGCTGGAGAATTCAACAAGTGAATAGGTTCCTACTTATTCTGGATGGTGTAGGTTATTAGCAGCCTGAAGGTAGGGGGCCTGAAGCAGATATCTTCAGGCATAGGATTCTGTGAAGTTTGACTTGCTGAGACACTAGAAGAATTGCTGAATGCCAACTCCACTTTCCTTAAATGTGCATTTAAAGAGCACTTGCTGGTGCCAATTTATTCTTAGCTCTGTGGGTCTTCCTATGTATATGTCACATAGACAGGAAAATTGCTTATATTTGATTCAAGGGTCCCAGCCTAAATGTGCTCACAGTTTTCATAACTCAATTTAGTGTAATTATACTCAAATTAGAGAATGAGTAACTGCCCCTTTCTTACCCCTATGGGTATGTGATTAATTGGCTTTGTAGTAAAAATGTCTTCATCACAGACCTAAGCTCCAATGGGCTCCCAGAAGGTTAGGTTTTAAATCTAGATAGAGTTTATTTGGTGCTACCTCATTAAACTTGGATAAGTCAAGTTTAAAAACTCAGGTCTTTTCTGATCAGCAAGGGCAGGACAAGCCTAAAGTAAACACAAGAGTTTACCTAGCGTCTATTCTAGACAGATTCCAAATGCTAGGTGACTAGCACACCTTTATGCCTGAGAATGCTACATTTTAATGATTAGTCCTATTTTAGAATAAGTGGCACATAGAGTCTTTCTGAGATCTTTTGGGGATAACATTTTTGGGAGAGTCATTCTGACTCCATTTGCACATAAGCTGTCACCAGTATCTACTTGGTCTGGGCAATATTAAACATCTTTGATCTGAGGCATATTCAGATATGTGTATAACCAGTATAATGCATATGTAAATGCATCTGTGGTTATCTGAGCATGAATGTGTGTGGTGATAGTTGTCTGTTCCTCTAATTCTGGCGATGACTGTGCCATTCCAATAGCCTTAGTGATTATGACCTTCTATCTAGCCTGCCTGAAAATAATTAGGCATTACTGCTTAAGTGGTATGGTTAAGAAAGTGCAGGTAGATGATTCAGAGGACCAAATCAGGTTTTCTTTCTTTACTTTGTGAGACAGTGTACTGTGGTCATTAGGAACACAGACTCATGTGACCTAGGTTTGAATCATGGAACCACAGGTTACAAAGCCTCCCTATGTCTCAGTATCCTCATCTGTAAAATGGAGATTAATGATGGTACCAATCTCATGGGTAGTTGTGCGGATTAGGGAAATTAATCCATGTGGAATGCTTAGCACAGTACCTGAAACATAGATATCACTCAATGAATGTTACTCTTGTTATTATCCTTCGAATAAAGCCCCAATCCCCCCTCCCACTTTTCACCCTCTTCACCACTGCTGTAATCCAAGTCACTTTCACCTTTTGCCCAAATTCATTCTCAACAGTATAATAAGTATAATCTTAAAACATAAATCCTATCAAGGTGTCCTCCTATTTAAAAACTCTCCTTTACTTAGAATAAAACCCAAACTTCTTTCCCTGGTCTACAGAGCTTTAGGTGATCTGATCCATCCTCCGCCTTAGATCTTCTATTCCACTACTCCACCCTTTCTCACTGAGCCCCAGCTGTGCTTGCCTGCTTGCTGTTACTGAAATCATACAAACGTGTCCTGCCTTATAGCCTTTGCACAAGGTATTTCTTGTGCCTGAACAGTCTTTCCTCTAATTTTCATGTGGCTTGGCTCCTTGTCATTTTGCCTCATCAGAGAGACCTTCTGGGCCACCAACTCTAAAAGAACCACCTAAGCACTACTCACCCAACAGCCTGTTTTAAATTTTTGCATAACACTTACCAATCTTATAGGTCTCTGTTTGTTTGTTTGTTTATAGTCTGTCTCCTCTTACCAGAATGTAATGTTTATGAGAACAGGGTTATTGTACACTACTTTATTCATTCCATATTTATTTATTGAGGGCCCACTATGTACCAGGCACTGTTCTAGGGTCCCTGGAGATATTGCAGTATATAAAGAGGTAAAAATCACTGCTCTCTTGAATCTTATTTTCTACTAGGTTTAGATAGACAGTAAGAAAAGAAATTGTAAACTGTATCTATACCAGAGGATGAAAAACAAGAAAGGAAGTTAATGAATGCCCTGTGGTGATGGTGATGGTGGTGGTGGTGGCGATGGTGGGGTGTGTGTGTGTGTGTGTGTGTGTGTGTGTGTGTGTGTGTGTGTGACAATTTTGAAAAAGATTGTTAGGAAAGGCCACAATGATGTGGGAACGTTTGAGAAAAGACATGAGGGTTGAGGGTTGGAGCCATCTGTATTTTGGGGGGAAGATCAAATATAAATGCCCAGATGTGGAACACAGAGAGTATAGTCAAAGAATATCAAGGAACCCAGTGTGGCTGGAATGGAATAAGTGAATGAGGCTGGGAGTGATGGGAGGGGTGGCCACATCATGTAGGGCATGGTAGGTCATGGTAAGGTCTCTGGATTTTCTTCTAAGCTACATGGAGTGCCAGTGGCTCAATTTGAATAGAGAAGTGGCATGACATATTTTTTAGAAGCATCAATCTGGCTTCTGGATGGAGAATAAACAGTAGGAGGGCAAGGGTAGAAGGAAAGAGACTAATTAATAGGCCATTGCAATAATACAGTGTAAGAGATGATGGGGATGTATCAATAGAACGGGTGGTAACAGTGGAGCTGGTGAGAAGTAGTCAGAGTAAAGTCTGTATGTGTTTAAAAACACAGGCAACAATATTTTCTAATGGATTGGAATGAGGGATGTGAGAGAATGAGAACAAAGATGAGGGCATTTTTTTTCCCCACTAAAATGAAAGGATGAAGTTGCTGTTTACTATGATGAGGAAGACGTGAGAGGTTTCTGGGAATGGAGAAACTGTGAGTGCAGTCTTAAACATATTTGGTTCAACATCTTTTAGACATCATTTTGAGACACAAATAAAATATCTTTGGTGCCTAGAACAGCGCAAGCATAGGGTCAGCATTCAGTAAATATTTTTAACTGAATGAATGAGTGCCCTTTAACTTCCCTCTACCTCTTCTCAGTCACAACCACTTCATATTACCAAGTCATTCTACTCTCTCTCCATGGATTCTCACATTTGATATCAAGTGAGACTTTAAAAAAATTGGATAATTTCCTTTGACCTCTTTCTAAGGTATCTCTATATAGTCTCACACATTCTGTTTTCTGGGAGTATCAAGAAAGCCCTGTTTGCTCTGATTTCCCTTCTGTGGGGAAGGAAAACAGCTAGGATGCCTGTTATTAATCTTCTTACATCAATACTTACATTGTAAACCTATGCCATCTTCTTTGATTAGTCACAGAGAAGACTACTTATACTGACTTGACTAATTAACTTAGTATACAAGTTTTCATGTAATAAGATGATCTGCCCAACTTTCCCTTGCAGTTCTTCAAATACCTCCCCAATCCAGATTTTATAGCAAAGCCAGAAAATTCCAGAATATCCACACAGTTCACTAATGTTAATAAATGTGTATGTGTGTACATGTGTGGGCTTATAGTCTCTGGGTACATAAATATGTACAACTGGGCATGTACACCCATCTTTGCAACTTGATGGTGGACAAGGCAGAGCAGGGGTGCTGGGTCCAAGAAAGACAATGAGAGTGAGTGTATTCTAAGATTATATGACAGATCGCCTATACCAATTTTTTCATATTCCACATATATGCATTAATACATGATATTTGCTTTTCTCTTTCTGACTTACTTCACTCTGTTTGACAGTCTCTGGGTCCATCCATGTCTCTAATAATGACCCAATTTCATTCCATTTTATGGCTGAGTAATATTCCATTGTATATATGTACTACATCTTCTTTATCCATTCCTCTGTTGATGGACATTTAGGTTGTTTCCATGTCCTGGTTATTTTAAATAGTGCTGCAATGAACACTGGAGTGCATGTGTCTTTTTGAATTATGGTTCTCTCTGGATATATGCCCAGTAGTGGGATCACTGTGTCACATGGTAGTTCTATTTTTAGCTTTTAAGGAACCTCTGTACTGTTCTCCATAGTGGCTGTATCAATTTACATTCCCACCAACAGTGTAATAGGATTCCCTTTTCTCTACACCCTCTCCAGCATTTACTGTCTGTGGATTTTGTGATGATGGCCATTCTGATCAGATGATCTTATTTACGAAGCAGAAATAGAGACATCAACATAGAGAACCAAGGGGGAAGGGGGGAGTGTGATGAATTGGGAGATTGGGATTGACATATATACACTATTGATACTATGTATAAAATAGATAACTAATGAGAACCTACTGTATAGCACAGAGAACTCTACTCAATGCTCTGTGGTGACCTAAATGGGAAGGAAATCCAGAAAAGAGGGGATATATGTATATGTATAGCTGATTCATTTGCTGTACAGTAGAAACTAACACAACATTGTAAAGCAACTATACTCCAATAATTTTTTGTGTGTGTGTGGTACGCAGGCCTCTCACTGTTGTGGCTTCTCCCGTTGCGGAGCACAGGCTCCAGATGCACAGGCTAAGCGGCCATGGCTCACGGGCCTAGCCGCTCCATGGCATGTGGGATCTTCCTGGACCGGGGCACGAACTCGTGTCCCCTGCATCGACAGGTGGACTCTCAACCACTGTGCCACGAGGGAAGCCCCAATAAAATTTTTTAACAAAAATTATGTGACAGAGTTTTACATACTAGCACCAGCACAGACAAATCCTTTCAACCTGAGGGCAGGCACAGTGACCCAAGATTAGTGCTGCCATCCTGAAGGTTAGGTGGAAGATTAAGTTACTGAATCCTTACTAAGAGACAAATGATAATTATTTTGTGTAGGGTGGTTTTTAAATGCTTAGGTAGAAGTCTGCTGGGGTGGCTTCTTCTCCTGAAGGGATTGCCTTAATCACTAGAAGTTACCCAGAAGATCCAGTAACTGGGTTGGCTATAGTCTAAAGTTGGCAAACAATATTTCTGTCAGAGAAGGTCCTGAGCTCTAGGACCTTTCTCTCCATTGGTGGTTTCTAGTGCTGCTGGGAGTTGCAGGCTGAGCAGAACCAGAAGCTCCTTCTGAGACCTGCCAGTAGCACTAGCCCTGGGCCATGAAAGATGAGTCATTGGCTATAACAATTTTACTTCCACAAAGAGGAATATTTAGGGATCACCATCTCCTACAGATTATGGCTCCCTGTTTTGGAGAAAAGTTCAAGAAAAAAAAAAAAAACCAGCGAGGAAGCTTTATAATAGATATTGGAGGGAGTGAGTTGTTTTGTTATAGGTGTGTATGTGTGTGTGTGTGTGTGTGTGTGTGTGTGTGTGTAGGCATGGGTGGTGTAAAGATCTAAAAATTAAATTCAAAGAATATAAGAATTGGGAAGCAAGGAGCAAATTTATTTTGAAATCTGGTGAGTATAGCTGAATGGACAGTGAATATAAATGTGAATAGCCTTTTGTGGTGCAAAAAGGGCTGAAGTTCTTAGCTGGACTCTAACAGTCAGGGGACAGGAAGAGCTCATTGGCCCCTGGGCAATGGTCGGTGTTGCTAGAGGTCCAGAAAGGGAATATTTATTCATTCAATCAACAAACAGTTTTTCCCAAGTCCTTTTTTGGTTTTTTGCATGACAAAAGTATTATTTTGCCTTATGCTTGATTGAATATAATTCTAGGTTGAAAATAATTTTTCCTGATACAAATTAAGGCATTGCTACAACTGATTACTGTCTTTCTTATTTAGCAAAATTTTAACTCTACAATATTATTCAATATTCATTTCAAAGAGTGAAACTATTGAAAGGTCTGAGTAACATTTCCCTGATATGAAATTCTCATTGTATATGATATGGTATTTATTTTATAACAGATTTCCTAATGTTTTATTATATTACTCCACTGTTGCTAATAAGTTTGGTATCTGTATGATTCTCACCTTTGTAATTAATTTTTGCTTCTTGGAATTTTGCTGAATGTTGCCTTATTCTTCATATGCTAAAATTTCACCATGTCCTTTTTGCTTATGAGCATATACGTACATATATCCATTTGTAAATGTGTGTGTGTGCACACATACACATGTGTGTATTCAACAAACATTTTTTTTTTATTGGAGTATAACTGCTTTGCAATGTTGTGTTAGTTTCTGCTGTACAACGAAGTGAATCTGCTATATGTATACATATATCCCCTCCCTCTTGGACCTCCCTCCCACTCCCGCCCCCCATCTCACCCATCAGCATCATCACAGAGCACCGAAATGAGCTCCCTGTGCTATACTGCAAGTTCCCACTAGCTACCTATTTTAACCATGGTAGTAGTGTATTTATGTCAAACCTAATCTCCCAATTCATCAAACCCTCCCCTTCCCCCACTGTGTCCACACATCCGTTCTCTACATCTGTGTCTCTATTCCTGCCCTGAAAATAGGTTCATATGTACTATTTTTCTAGATTCCACATATATAAGTTAATATATGATATATGTTTTTCTCTTTCTGACTTACATCACTCTGTATGACACACCCTAGGTCCAACCATGTCTCTACAAATAACCCAATTTCCTTCCTTTTGAAGGCCAGGTAACATTCCATTGTATATATGTACCACACCTTCTTTATCCATTCATCTGTCAGTGAACATTTATGTTGTTCCCATGTCCTGGCTATTGTAAATAGTGCTGCAATGAACATTGTGGTACATATCACTTTTTTTTGAATTACAGTTTTCTCAGGGTATATGCCCAGGTGTGGGATTGCTGGGTCATATGGTATTTCTATTTTTAGTTTTTTAAGGAACCTCCATACTGTTCTCCACAATGGCTGTATCCATTTACATTCCCACCAACAGTGTAAGAGGGTTCCCTTTTCTCCACACCCTCTCCAGCATTTGTTGTTTGTAGATTTTTTAATGATAGCCATTCTGATGGGTGTGAAGTGATACCTCGTTGTAGTTTTGATTTGCATTTCTCTAATAATTAGTGATGCTGAGCATCGTTTCATGTGCCTCTTTGCCATCTGTGTGTCTTCTTTGGAGAAATGTCTATTTAGGTCTTCTGCCCATTTTTTGATTGGGTTGTTTGTTTTTTGACATTGAGCTGCATGTGCTATTTGTGTATTTTGGAGATTAATCTTTGTCCATTGCTTCATTTGCAAATATTTTCTCCCATTCTGAGGGTTGTCTTTTCATTTTGTTTACGGTTTCCTTTGCTGTGCAAAAGCTGTTAAGTTTCATTAGGTCCCATTTGTTTGTTTTTATTTGCATTACTCTAGGAGGTGGGTCAAAACATATCTTGGTGTGATTTATGTCAGAGTGTTCTGCCTATGTTTTCCTCTAAGAGTTTTTTTTTTTTTTTTTTTTTTTTTTGTGGTATGCGGGCCTCTCACTGTTGTTGCCTCTCCCATTACGAAGCACAGGCGCCGGACACGCAGGCTCAGTGGCCATGGCTCATGGGCCCAGCTGCTCTGCAGCATGTGGGATCTTCCTGTCTTCCCGGACGGGGGCACAAACCTGTGTCCCCTGCATCAGCAGACAGACTCTCAACCACTGCGCCACCAGGGGAGCCCTCCTCTAAGAGTTTTATAGTGTCCAGGCTTACATTTAGGTCTTTAATTCATTTTGACTTTATTTTTCTGTACGGTGTTAGGGAGTGTTCTAATTTCATTCTTTTACATGTAGCTTTCCAGTTTTCCCAGCACCACTTATTGAAGAGGCTGTCTATTCTCCATTGTATATTCTTGACTCCTTTAAAATAGATTAGGTGACCAGAGGTACGTGGGTTTAAATCTGGGAGTTCTAACCTCTTCCATTGATCTATATTTCTGTTTTTGTGCCAGTACCATACTGTCTTGTTTACTGTAGCTTTGTACTGTAGTCTGAAGTCAGGGAACATGATTCCTCCAGCTCTCTTTTTCTTTCTCAAGATTGCTTTGGCTATTCGGGGTCTTATGTGTTACCATACAAATTGTGAAATTTTTTGTTCTAATTCTGTGAAAAATACCATTGGTAATTTGATAGGGATTGCATTGAATCTGTAGATTGCTTTCAGTAGTATAGTCATTTTCACAATATTGATTCTTCCAATCCAATAACATGGTATGTCTCTCCATCTGTTTGTGTCATCTTTTATTTCTTTCATTAGTGTCTTATAATTTTCTGTGTACAGGTCTTTTGCTGCCTTAGGTAGGTTTATTCCTAGATATTTTATTCTTTTTGTTGCAGTGGTAAATGGGATTGTTTCCTTAATTTCTCTTTCTGATTTTTTGTTGTTAGTGTATAGGAATGCCAGAGATTTCTGTGTATTAATTTTTTATCCTGCAACTTTACCAAATTCACTGATTAGCCCTAGTAGTTGTCTGGTGATATCTTTCGGATTTTCTAAGTATAGTATCATGTCATCTGCAAACAGTGACAGTTTTACTTGTTCTTTTCCAATTTGGATTCCTTTTATTTCTTTTTATTCTCTGATTTCTGTGGCTAGGACTTCCAAGACTCTGTTGAATAATAATGTTGAGAGTGGACATCCTTGTCTTGTTCCTGATCTTAGAGGAAATGCTTTCAGTTTTTTACCATTGAGAATGAAGTTTGCTGTGGGTTTGTTGTATATGGCCTTTATTATGTTAAGTTAGGTTCCCTCTAGGCCCACTTTCTGGAGAGTATTCATCATAAATGGGTGTGGAATTTTGTCAAAAGCTTTTTCTGCATCTATTGGGATGATCATATAGTTTTTATTCTTTAATTTGTTAATGTGGTGTACCACATTGATTGATTTGCATATATTGAATAATCCTTGCATCCCTGGGATAAATCCCACTTGAACATGGTGTATGACCCATATAATGTTTTGTTGGATTCTGTTTGCTAGTGTTTTGTTGAGGTTTTTTTGCTTCTATGTTCATCAGTGATATTGGTCTGTAATTTTCTTTTTTTTTAATATATTTGTCTCGTATTGGTATCAGGGTGATGGTGGCCTTATAGAACCAGTTTTGGAGTGTTCATTCCTCTGCAATTTTTTGGAAGAGTTTGAGAAGGATAGGTGTTAGCTCTTTCCTAAATGTTTGGTAGAATTCACCTGTGAAGCCATCTGGTCCTGGACTTCTGTTTGTTGGAAGATTTTTAATAAGTTTCAATTTCATTACTTGTGATTGGTCTGTTTATACTTTCTACTTTTTCCTGGTTCAGTCTTCAAAGGTTGTACCTTTCCCAGAATTTGTCCATTTCTTCCAGGTTGTCCATTTTATTGGCATTTAGTTGCTTGTAGTAATCTCTCATGATCCTTTGTATTTCTCTGGTGTCAATTGTAATTTCTCCTTTTTCATTTCTAATTTTATTGATTTGAGTCCTCTCCATTTTTTTTTGATGAGTCTGGCTAAAGATTTATCAATTTCGTTTATCTTCTCAAAGTACCAACTTTAGTTTTATTGGTAATTGCTCTTGTTTTCTTTTTTTCTATTTTATTAATTTCTGCTCTGATCCTTATGGTTTCTTTCCTTCTACTAACTTTGGGTTTTGTTTGTTGTTCATTCTCTCATTGATTTAGGTGTAAGGTTAGGTTGTTTCCTTGAGGTTTTTCTTGTTTCTTGAGGTGAGATTGAATTACTATAAACTTCCCTTTTAGAACCGATTTTACTGCAACCTATGGGTTTTGGGTCATTGTGGTTTCATTGTCATTTATTTCTGTGCATTTTTAAATTTTCTCTTTGATTTCTTTAGTGATTGCTTGGCTATTTAGCAGCACACTGTTTAGCCTCCATGTGTTTCTGTTTTTTACAGTTTTTTTCGTGTAATTGTTTTCTAATCTCATAGAGTTGTGGTCAGAAAAGATGCTTGATATGATTTCAGTTTTCTTAAATTTTCTGAGGCCTGAGTTGGAGTCAAGATATGATCTATCCTTGAGAATATTCTTTCCACGTGCACTTGAGAAGAGAGTGGATTCTGCCACTTTTGGGTGGAATGTCATATAAATATCAATTAAATCTATCTGGTCTATTGTGTCATTTAAAGTTTCTGTTCCTTATTTATTTTCTGTTTGGATGATCTGTCCATTGGTGTAAGTGGGGTGTTAAAGTCCCCCACTATTATTGTGATACTGTTGATTTCTCCTTTTATGGCTGTTAGTATTTGCCTTATGTATTGAGGTGATCCTATGTTGGGTGCATAAATATTTATAATTTTTTATATCTTCTTCTTGGATTGATCCCTTTATCATTATGTAGTGTCCTTCCTTATCTCTTGTAATAGTCTTTATTTGAAAGTCTATTTTTTCTGATGTGAGAATTGTTACTCCAGATTTCTTTTGATTTCCATTTGTATGGAATATCTTTTTCCATCCTCTCACTTTCAATCTGTATGTGTGCCTAGGTCTGAAGTGGGTCTCTTGTAGATAGTATGTATATGGGTCTTGTTTTTGTATCCATTCAGCCAGTCTGTGTCTTTTGGTTGGAGCATTTAATCCATTTACATTCAAGGTAATTATCAATATGTATGTTCCTATTATCATTTTCTTAATTGTTTTGGGTTCATTTATGTGGGTCTTTTCTTCTTTTGTATTTCCCATCAAGAGAAGCCCCTTTAGCAATTGTTGTAAAGCTGGTTTGGTGTTGCTGAATTCTCTTAATTTTTGCTTGTCTTTAAAGGTTTTAATTTCTCCATTGAATGTGAGTGAGGTCCTTGCTGGGTAGAGTAAACTTTGTTGTAGGTTTTTCCGTTTCATCATTTTAAATATATCCTGCCACTCCTTCTGGCCTGCAGAGTTTCTGCTGAAAAATCAGCTGATACCCTTATGTTGTTTCCTTTGTATGTTATTTGTTGCTTTTTCCTTGCTGCTTTTAGTATTGTTTCTTTGAATATACTTTTTGTTAGTTTGATTAATATGTGTCTTGGTGTGTTTCTCCTAGAGTTTATCCTGTATGGGACTCTCTGCTCTTCCTGGACTTAGGTGGCTATTTTCTTCTCATGTAAGGGACGTTTTTGACTATAATCTCTTCAAATATTTTTTCAGACCCTTTCTCTTTCTCTTCTTCTGGAACCCCTGTAATTCGAATGTTGGTGCATTTAATATTGTCCCAGAAGTCTCTAAGTCTGTCTTCAGTTCTTTTCATTCTTTTTTCTTTATTCTGCTCCTTGATGGTTATTTCCACCATTCCATCTTCCAGCTCACTTATTTGTTCTGCTGCCTCAGTTATTCTCTGTTGATTCCTTCTAGACTATTTTTCATTTCAGTTATTGTGTTGTTCATCACTGTTTGTTCTTTAGTTCTTCTAGGTCTTTGTTAAACATTTTTTGTATTTTCTCAATACATAACTCCATTCTGTTTCTGAGATTTTGGATCATCTTTACTATCATTACTCTGTGTTCTTTTTCAGGTAGATTGCCTATTTCCTCTTCATTTAGTTGGTCTTGTAGGTGTTTACTTTGCTCCTTCATCTGTAACATATTTTTTTTGTCATCTCATTTTTCTTGTTGGGTTGGGCTGTGTTCCTGTCTTATTAGTTGTTTGGCCTGCGGTGTCCAGCACTGGTGTTTGTAACCAGTTGTGTGGAACCTGGTCTTGATGCAGAGATTAGGACCTCTGGGATGCCTCACTCTGATTAATATTCCCTGGGGTCTGAGGTTCTCTCTTAGTCCAGTGGTTTGGAGTCAGTGCTCCCACCATAGGAGCTCTGGGCTGACCCCTGGCCTGGGAGCCAAGATCCCACAAGCCACGTGACATGGCAAAAAAAAAAAGGGCAGAGCAGTAATAAAGAATAAAAATAAAATAAAACTAGAAAAAGAAAGAAAATTATTAGAAAAAGTAAAAGTATAAATGAAACAAAAACAACAATGTAAAATAGAACCACAACAGTAAAAAACAAAAAGCCAGAAAATGCCTTGGCTGCGGGGAGGCAGGGCAGGGCCTAGTCTCAGGGCCCATGGTACTGTAAAAGGCGTTGGGGGGCTTGGGCTTCGAGGCTTTCGCAGGAGCAGCGTTTATGCAGGGGGTGGGGCCTAGTCTCATGACCCACACAGCTGGAAAAGGCCCTGTGGGGAGGTGGAGGGTGGGGCCTAGGCTCAGCCTAGCTAGCAGGGCCTTCAGAGTGAGAAGGGTCAGGCCTGGGACCTCAGCAGTCTCCCTAGGGCCCAAGTGGGTGGTGGAAACTCTGGCCTGTTTCCTTCCTATCCTCCTGTCCCCTGAGGATCTCTCTCTGTTCTTGCCGATCTCCTCACCATGAATGGACCCATCCTGAGTATGGGAATCCCTCCTCTCCCCCAGCCACCCCTCAGGGGCACCAGTCCCATTCTCCTCCCCTCTCGTTCCCCCTACGTCCTACCTGGCCACTCGGGGATTCCTCCCCTTAGGTGTCCAAGGTCCCCCACCAGTGCCTTGTAGTTGCCCTAGTTGTGAGGAGATGTGAACTCTGTGTCCTCCTACTCCGCCATCTTGACTGTACCTGCCAACACACATGTATTGATTAGTCATTCTGGGCTCTATTAGGGCCTTAGTTTACAGTGATAAATCAGACAGACATGATCCATTTTTCTGGAATTCACATCTCAGTGGTTCAGATTGACAAATATGTCAGGAAATAAATTCAGTAATAAAAAGTTGTGATAAATGCTATTGAATGTTGACCACAGACACTGTTGTGGTGATTTAATCTTCATACTTCAAAGCCTGGATGGATCCTACCACACTCTAGTACTTTTCATTACTTGAAATGATCTCAATTCTTCATTTATATATTTATTTTCTATTTATTCCAACTTTACTCAAATCTCCAAGAGAGCAAGGGCTTTGGCTGCCTTGTTTACAGCTATATTTTCAGGGGCTTGCTCAGTGTTCGGTAATTATTAGTTTGGTGATGAATGCATGCATTTTTATCTTCATGTTATCTTCACATTAGCCCTGTTATGTGGGAAATACAGAAACTATCATACTGACCCTATAAGATAAGGATATGAGGCTTTGGATTGATATAGACTTGGGGGTCAGAATAAAATAAAGACTCTCCTACTACTAATAATTATTATAATGCTTTTATGAATGCTTACTATATGTAAGTCATGGCGCTAGATGCCCTGTATAGATTACTTTGTTGAATTCTCACAACAATTCTGTGAGGTAAGTACTATCATTACCCCCTTTTTATATATGAGGAGTCTGAGGTGAAATGACCCATTCAGGGTCATACATCTAGGAGATGACACAGTCCAGAGTTAATTCCAGTGTGTGTTCTTAATGCTTGTGCTTTCTCTACTACACCAAGGTGCTTGACTGGGGCTGTGAGGGCTGCCTGAGCTTTATCTGTGCTGTAGGAGAATGCCAAATAGTGTGTTTCTGACTTATTTCACTGGCATTTGGACTCATTATTTTAGTTTGAGTACTGCAGAGAAAGAAACTAGAACAAGAAAGAGAAAGTTAGTTCCTCAAGCTTATGTGTTCTCTCACTGATAAAGCTAAGGCCAGAACTAGAGCTCCTGACTTGAAGTTCAGTTTTGTTTGATACAGCCAAACAGACACTCCCTTGTCTCAGTGACTTTCAAATTTAGTTCATCCTAGAAAGGTTTGTTTTCTGAATGGGGCTACAAATATTAAAGTCTCCTTGTATTTTGTGAACCTTGACCATGATGATTGTATAGATCCATTTCTGGGCAGCTTCCAATACTGTACTTTCTATTGAGGAGAAGGGAAATAGCCTGAGCAGTAAAATGTAAGTTCTCCTTGGTTTGAAGACCTATCCTCAACTTTATAGTCATAAAAATTCATAGCCAATTTGTGGAAGAGATGTAGTCAAGAAGATCCAAAATAAAAGCACATGGTGTTAAGAACAGCTAGACAGAATGAGTTCACTGAAGTTTGACCAGTACAGATATAGTGAATAAGAGCTTCCTACTTGGTGCAGATTTCAGGGGCCTCAAAACATGGAAGTCCCATCATTTGCTCTTTAAAATATTTGTATATGACTTTTATTAAATTTGGAAATATAAGAATACCTAGAGTAAGGAAATATAGAAAGGTAATGTCACAAACCATTTGTTACCAGTTCATTTACCAGTGCAGCTGTCACATAGGAAAAGTATAAAGAATGTGACATAGAAGAGCTAAATTTAGATGAGAGGAAGTATTCATGATTAAGAGCTTGGCCTCTGGAGTCATTCTGCCTGCATTAAAGCTTGGCTCTTCCGTCTGCTACCTTCACAGCCATGGAGGAGTCACTTTTCATTTCTGTGCCTCAGTTACTCCATCTATAAAATGGGGCTAATTATAATATCTACAGCCTAGGAGTTTTCTAAATACAAAATGAGATTAATTGAAGAAATGGCTTACAACAGTGTCTGGCATAGCAGTAAATGGTAACAATTACTATTATTGTCATATGGGAGAAAAGATCAGAAAATTAAAACTTGTTTCCTTATACTATACCATGTGATTCAGTAAACATTTATTGTGCCCTCCCTATGAGCCAAGCACTGTGCTAGGCACAGGAAAGAAGGCTGAGATGCATCCCCTGCCCTCAAGAGGTGTCCAATGTAAGAGGATACAGATTTTATAAAGCAATTTTTTTTTCTCAGTGAACATTTCCAACCACAGGCATTGCTTGCCACCATTTATCTCCTTCTCTTTATCACTTAGCTTTCAGCATACATAATTTTAAAGACCAGATGGTGTTAAACTGCCTATTTTAGGACTGGTTGTAAAAGTTCATTCTTTATCTTAATTTTAACACAGTATCTTAATGAGAAAACCATTCACAAAGCATTTTTAGAGTACTTATTCTTAGTGGGTACCTTGGGAATGATATAAAAAGGAATGCAGCTATCAGGCTTTAGGGAAAGTACCAGCCTTGAAATCAGAAAATTTGAGTTTGGGTAAGGACTTTGACCAGTTGAGTGACTTTGGATGAGTCATTTAACAGCTGTGTTGCTGAGAATATTAAATGAATTAGAAAATGGAAAGCAGCTGGATTCAAGAATTATCCTGTTATTCAGTCTTTCATTCATTCAGCAGAAGACAAAAGGGTCTCTGCTTTAAATGAGGTCATTTCCTTTGAGGGGATGGAAAAAGGTATTCCATGCAAATGGAAATTGAAAGAAAGCTGGAGTAGCAATACTTATATCAGAAAACATTTGACTTTAAAATAAAGACTGTTACAAAAGACAAAGAAGGACACTACATAGTGATCAAGGGATCAATCCAAGAAGATCTAACAATTGTAAATATATATGCACCCAACATAGGAGAACCTAAATATATAAGGCAAATATTAACAGACATAAAAGGAGAAATCTACAGTAACACAATAATAGTAGGGGACTTTAACATTCCACTTACATCAATGGACAGATCTTCCAGACAGATAATCAATAAGGAACTATAGGCCTTAAATGACACATTAGACCAAATGGACTTAATTGATATATATACAGCATTCCATCTGAAAACAGCAGAATACAATTTCTTCTCAAGTGCCCATGAAATGTTCTCCAGCATAGATCACATACTAGGCTACAAAACAAGGCTCATTAAATTTAAGAAAATTGAAATTATATCAAGCATCTTTTATGACCACAAAGCTATGAGACTAGAAATCAACTACAAGAAAATAAAACTGCAAAGAACACAAAAACATGGAAAATAAAAAATATACTACTAGACAACAGTGGATCACTGAATAAATCAAAGAGGAAATAAAAAAAAATACCTAGAGACAAATGAAAATGAAAACATGACAGTCCAACCTATGGGACACAGCAAAAGCAGTTCTAAGAGGGAAGTTTATAGTGATACAAGCTCACCTCTGGAAATAAGAAAATTCTCAAACAACCTAACCTTACACCTAAAGGAACTAGAGAAGGAAGAACAAACAAAACCCAAAGTTAGTAGAAGGAAAGAAATCATGAAGATCAGAGCAGAAATAAATGAAATAGAATCCAGAAAAACCAACAGAATAGATCAATGAAACTAAAATCTGGTTCTTTAAAAAGAACTCATTTTCTTTGAGAAGATTTAGAAAGACATAAAAGCCATAACTTACTTCCCATTCTCCCATCCTCTACCATGGCACCAAAATTTTATTTTGCCAAGTTTATCAGTGACTTTATTGTCAATAAATCCTATGGTCACTTCTAGATCCTCATTTTATGTGACTTTTCAACAGTATTCGCCATACTTGGCCAGTCTCTCTTTGACACAGTGTTTTCCTTGTGCTTCTGTGACACAGTCTTCTGGTTTCCTTTATAACTGCTCTTTCTCAGACTCCTTTTTAAGCCCCTCTTCCATTATCTACAAATTATATGACAGAAGTCCTCAAGGATCAGTCATATCTAGACCCTCTTTTCTTCACACAAGTCTACCCTCCCTAGGCTTCAGTTAGCATCTGTACATAAAGGAGACCCAGATCTATTCATCTTTAGCCAAGCTGTCCTGGGCTAAAAACCCACATAGCCAACTGCCTTGTCAACAACTGAATCTGGATGTCCATATCCTACAAGTATCTTAAACTCAAAATGTTACAAGATGAATTTATCAACTAATCTCTCTTCTGAAACACATTCAGCTACTCCTTTAATTGTTCCCATTTCAGTAAAGGGTAAGACCATCCACCCATTATGCCAGAAATGTAGGTTTCACCCTTGAGAGTATTCTTCTTCATCCCTCCCCAGTCTAATCCATTAGCAAGTTCGGTTGCTATTTACACCAAAATATATCTTTCTTTTCTCTTTTCTTGCTTCATTGGGTCTTCGTTGCTGTGCATGGGCTTTCTCTAGTTGTGGCGAGCAGGGGCTACTCTTCATTGTGGTGTGCAGGCTTCTTTTTGTGGTGGCTTCTCTTGTTGTGGAGCACGGGCTCTAGGCATGCAGGCTTCAGTAGTTGTGGCTTGCAGGCTCTAGAAAGCAGGCTTAGTAGTTGTAGCACATGGGCTTAGTTGCTCTGTGGCATGTGAGATCTTCCCAGGCCAGGGATCAAACCCATGTCCCCTGCATTGGCAGGTGGATTCTTAACCACTGTGTCACCAGGGAAGTCCCCAAATATATCTTGTCTATGTTAAAATCTATTAATCTTCTATGCTACCACCCTTGTCTAAGCCTCAGTGTGTCTGTGCTAGACCACTGAAAGAGTCTCTTAACTGAATCCAGCACAGGTACTCCTTCTTCACACCCAAAGTCCATTTACCTGAATGATTGTTTACAAATGTAAATTGAATACTTTCATGTCTTTGTTTGAAACTCCTTAATAGATTTACATTGCCCTTAGAATAAATCCCCCAAATCATTACCTTTCTCCAACTTCATTTTTTACCTTTCTCCCACTGCACTTCCCTCCTCACTCTACATACTGAGCTTCCTCTCTCAGTGCTTTCATGCATGCTTTTTCTCTCTCCCCTCCTCACATTTCAGGTTATAATTTAAGAATCACTTCCACCCGGAAACCTTCCTTAACCAACCATTGACCCAGGGTAGGTTAGTCTATGTATTTTGTGTAGAACCCAGCACTTTACCTTTCTTCCCACCCAGAACCAATTTCATTGCTTATTCAATGTTTGTCCACCATATTAGACAGTAAGTTCCTTGAGGGCAGTGACTGTGTCTATCTTATTCACCAAGCACAATACCTGGCATATAAGTAGACACTTGTTAAAAATGAACCTTACACAAATGTTCATAGCAGCATCACTCATAATAGCCAAAAAATAGAAATTACCCACATGTCCATCATCTTATGTATGGATAAAAAATTGTGGTATATCCATACCATGGAATATTATTTAGCGACAAAAATAATAAATTATTGATTAAAGTTATAGCACAAGTGAACCTTGAAAACATTATGATAAATGAAAGAAGCCAGTCACAAAAGACCACACAATGTATGGTTCTATTTAAGAAGAAATATCCAAAATAGGCAAATCCATAGAAATGGAAAGTAGATTAGTGGCTGCCACAGGCTAGGAAGAGGAGGGAATATGACTGCCAAAGAGTATGAAGTTACTTTTTGTTCTAAAATTTAGATAGTGGTGATGGACCTACAACTCTGTAAATATAATAAACACCACTGAATTTTACACTTCAAATGTGTGGATTGATGGTATGTGAATTACATCTTGATAAAGTTCTTAAAAGTGCATGTATGTAATGTAAACCACATATCACTGTGAAAGTGTGTAAACAATGTAAACTGTACTGAGTGATTTTTAATTTGCTGGAGGGTAAAGAAACAGGAAATAATAAAGGTCTTCTTACAAATTACACACACCCATTTCATGCATCTGTTTTTTATCTACTTGGGACTTTGCAACTGGGAGAGAGCAAGCATTGGGACCTAAATTTGGAAAGGACCTCAGAGACTCTATAATTCAACTGTTTCACTCTACATGTGAGTAAATTAGGGTACAAAGGTAAAGTGACTCACCAAGTTCACACAGAAAATTAATAACCAGACCCATACTAAATCCCTTGTCTCCTGAGTCTCATTTCAGGGTTCTTTCCATTATACCCATCCAAATTGGTCTCCTTAAGAACTTTCCCAGAAGCCCTTTATGACAACTTCTTCTTATAAAATATTGTTCACCCCCATCTTCAAGGGAAGCTGAGAAATGTACTTTCTCTTAGTAAGACAAAGGAGGAATGGACCTTGAGGAGGCAACTTGTAGTTTGTGCCACAGATCCTTTTGCTGGAAATTTTGGATAGGCCAGTATTTAGACCTAGAAGAATCCATTGTTATCTGAGGTTACTTCTGAAGTCAGCATCAATTTTTCAAATAGCGTGTGAATGCAAAAGTCACACATAGAACCCCTTTCATGATAAACATCTCTAACACCAGTCGAGAGGCTCAGCAGTTCCTGAGTAAATTGCATTTGGCAGGGACTGGCTGCAAGGTATCACTGGCTCAAATGAATGCGACTTTATTTTAGAAAAATAATCAGGCAACACTCACTATCCTGGAATAAAGACAGGAGTTGAAACACCCTTTTTGAATGCAAATTGCAACCTGGAATGTAAAAATACTGAGAGACTTCTTGTTGTCTTTTTTAAATACAGTAAAAGTTCAAAATTTTGCCTTACATGTTCTTCTTTGCTATGTCTAATTAAGTAGCTAACAGGAAAGGGTTGACAAGAACAGATAATATTTCTATATAAAATTGTTCAAAAAATCCCAAATTGTTCTAGAATGTAAAAAAAAAAATTGCAGGGATTTAAGTATTTTTAATCCTCCACTTTATTCTTGATCACAGTAGTAGTCCTTTTTTTTTTTTTGTGGTTAAGCCATCTTTCCAGTGCACATGACACTTTTCTTTTAACATCTTTATTGGGGTATAATTGCTTTAAAATGTTGTGTTAGGTTCTGCTTTATAACAAAGTGAATCAGTTATACATAAACCTATGTCCCCATATCTCTTCCCTCTTGCGTCTCCCTCCCTCCCACCCTCCCTATCCCACCCCTCTAGATGGTCACAAAACACCTAACTGATATCCCTGTGCTATGTGGCTGCTTCCCATTAGCTATCTATTTTACATTTGGTAGTGTATATTTGTCCATGCCACTCTCTCACTTTGTCCCAGCTTACCATTCCCCCTCCCCGTATCCTCAAGTCTATTCTCTAGTAGGTCTGTGTCTTCATTCCCATCTAGCCCCTAGATTCTTCATGACCATTTTTTTTTCTTAAGATTCAGTATATATGTGTTAGCATACGGTATTTATTTTTCTCTTTCTGAATTACTTCACCCTCTATGACAGACTCTAGGTCCATCCACCTCACTACAAATAAATCAATTTCATTTCTTTGTATGGCCGAGTAATATTCCATTGTCTATATGTGCCACATCGTCTTTATCCATTCATCTGTTGGCAGACACTTATGTTGCTTTCATGTCCTGGCTATTGTAATTAGTGCTTCAATGAATATTTTGGTACATGACTCTTTTTGAATTATGGTTTTCTCACGGTATATGCCCAGTAGTGGGATTGCTGGGTCATATGGTAGTTCTATTTTTAGTTTTTTAAGGAACCTCCATACTGTTTTCCATAGTGGCTGTATGAATTTACATTCCCACCAACAGTGCAAGAGTGTTCCCTTTTCTCCACACCCTCTCCAGCATTTATTGTTTGTAGATTTTTTGATGATGCCCATTCTGAGCAGTGTGAGATGATAACTCATTGTAGTTTGTTTGTTTGTTTGTTTGTTTTTACCAGTATGCGGGCCTCTCACTGTTGTGGCTTCTCCCGTTGCGGAGCACAGGCTCTGAACGTGCAGGCTCAGCAGCCATGGCTCATGGGCCCAGCCGCTCCACAGCATGTGGGATCTTCCCGGACTGGGGGACGAACCCGTGTCCACTGCATCAGCAGGCAGACTCTCAACAACTGCGCCACCAGGGAAGCGCTCACTGTAGTTTCGATTTCCATTTCTCTAATGACTAATGATGGTGAGCGTTCTTTCATGTGTTTGTTGGCATCTGTATATCTTCTTTGGAGAAATGTCTATTTAGGTCTTCTGCCCATTTTTGTACTGGGTGTTTGTGTTTTTAATACTGAGCTGCATGAGCTGCTTGTAAATTTTGTAGACTAATCCCCTATCAGTTGTTTCATGTGCAAATATTTCCTCCCATTCTGAGGGTTGTCTTTTCATCTTGTTTGTGGTTTCCTTTGCTGTGCAAAAACTTTTAAGTTTCATTAGGTCCCATTTGTTTCTTTTTGTTTTTATTTCCATTTCCCTAGGAGGTGGGTCAAAAAGGACCTTGCTGTGATTTATGTCATAGAGTGTTCTGCCTATGTTTTCCTCTAAGAGCTTGATAGTATCTGGCCTTACATTTACGTCTTTAATCCATTTTGTGTTTATTTTTTGTTTATGGTGTTATGGAGTGTTCTAATTGCATTCTTTTACACATAGCTGTCCAGGTTTCCCAGCACCACTTATTGAAGAGGCTATCTTTTCTCCACTGTATATTCTTGCCTCCTTTATCAAAGATAAGGTGACCATATATGCATGGACTTATCTCTGGGTTTTTTTATCCTGTTTCATTGATCTATATTTCTGTTTTTGTGCCAGTACCATACTGTCTTGATTACAGTAGCTTTGTTGTATAGTCTGAAGTCAGGGAGCCTGATTCCTCTAGCCCCATTTTTCTTCTCAAAATTGCTTTGGCTATTTGTGGTCTTTAGTGTTTCCATACAAATTGTGAAATTATTTGTTCTAGTTCTGTGAAAAATGGCAGTGGTAGTTTGATAGGGATTGCATTGAATCTGTAGAATGCTTTGGGTAGTATACTCATTTTCACAATATTGATTCTTCCAATGCAAGAACATGGTACATCTCTCCATCTATTTGTATCATCTTTAATTTCTTTCATCAGCGTCTTATAATTTTCTGCATACAGGCCTATTGTCTCCTTAGGTAGGTGTATTCTGAGATATTGTATTCTTTTTGTTGCAATGGTAAATGGGAGTATTTTCTTAATTTTACTTTCAGATTTTTCATCAGTAGTGTATAGGAATGCAAGAGATTTCTGTGCCATAATTTTTTATCCTGCTATTTTACCAAATACATTGATTAACTCTAGTATTCTGGTAACATCTTTAGTAATGTCTATGTATAGTATCATGTAATCTGCAAACAGTGACAGCTTTACTTCTACTTTTACAGTTTGGATTCCTTTTATTTAATTTTCTTCCCTGATTGCTGTGGCTAAAACTTCCAAAACTATGTTGAATAATAGTGGTTAGAGTGGGCACACTAGTCTTGTTCCTGATCTTAGTGGAAATGGTTTCAGGTTTTCACCATTGAGGGCAATGTTGGCTATGGGTTTGTCATATATGGCCTTTATTATGTTGAGGTAAGTTCCCTCTATGCCTACTTTCTGCAGGGTTTTAATCATAATTGGGTGTTGAATTTTGTCGAAAGCTTTCTCTGTATCTATTGAGATGATCATATGGTTTTCTCCTTCAATTTGTTAATATGGTGTATCACATTGATTGATTTGCATAGATTGAAGAATCCTTGCATTCCTGGGATGAACCCCACTTGATCATGGTGTATGATCCTCTTAATGTGTTGTTGGATTCTGTTTGCTAGTATTTTGTTGAGTATTTTTGCATCTATGTTCATCAGTGATATTGGCCTGTAGTTTTCTTTCTTTGTGACATCTTTGTCTCGTTTTGGTATCAGGGCGATGGTGGCCTCGTAGACTGAGTTTGGGAGTGTTCCTCCCTCTGCTATATTTTGGAGGAGTTTAAGAAGGATAGGTGTTAGCTCTTCTCTAAATGTTTGATAGATTTCGGCTGTGAAGCCATCTCATCCTGGGCATTTATTTGTTGGAAGATTTTTAATCACAGTTTCCATTTCAGTGCTTGTGATTGGTCTGTTCATATTTCTATTTCTTCCTGGTTCAGTCTCGGAAGGTTGTGCATTTCTAAGAATTTGTCCATTTTTTCCAGGTTGTCCACTTTATTGGCATATAGTTGCCTGTAGTAATCTCTCATGATCATTTGTATTTCTGCAGTGTCAGTTGTTACTTCTCCTTTTTCACTTCTAATTCTACTGATTTGAGTCTTCTCCCTTTGTTTCTTGATGAGTGTGCCTAATGGTTTAATAATTTTGTTTATCTTCTCAAAGAACCAGCTTTTAGTTTTATTGATCTTTTCTATTGTTTCCTTCATTTCTTTTTCCTTTATTTTTGATCTGATCTTTATGATTTCTTTCTATCTGATAACCTTGGGGTTTTTTTTCCTCTTCTTTCTCTAATTGCCTTAGGTGTAATGTTAGGTTGTCTTTTTTTTTAGCTGTTTCTTGTTTCTTAAGGTAGGATTGTATTGCTATAAACTTCCCTCTTAGAACTGCTTTTGCTGCATCCCATAGGTTTTGGCTCATCATGTTTTCATTGTCATTTGTTTCTAAGTAGTATTTGATTTCTTCTTTGATTTTTTTCAGTGGTCTCATGGGTATTCAGTAGTGTGTGGTTTAGCCCCCATGTGCTTGTATTTTTTCCATATTTTTTCCTGTAATTGATATCTAGTCTCATAGCATTGTGGAAAATATACTTGATACAATTTCATTTTTCTTAAATTTACCAAAGCTTGATTTATGACCCAAGATATGATCTATCCTGGAGAATGTTCCATGAGCACTTGAGAAGAATGTGTATTCTGTTGTTTCTGGATGGAATGTCCTATAAATATCAATGAAGTCCATCTTGTTTAATGTATCATGTAAAGCTTGTGTTTCCTTATTTATTTTCATTTTGGGTGGTCTGTCCGTTGGTGAAAGTGGGGGGTTAGGTCCCCTACTATGATTTGTTAGTGTTGATTTCCCCTTTTATGGATGTTACTATTTGCCTTATGTATTGAGGTGCTCCTATGTTGGGTGCATAAATATTTACAATTGTTATATCTTCTTCTTGGATCAATCCCTTGATCATTATGTAGTGTCCTTTTTTGTCTCTTGTAATAGTCTTTGTTTTAAAGTATATTTTGTCTGATACAAGAATTGCTACTCCAGCTTTCTTTTGATTTCCATTTGCTTGGAATATCTTTTTCCATCCTCTCACTTTCAGTCTGTATGTGTCCCTAGGTCTGAAGTGGGTCTCTTGTATACAGAATATATTTGGGTCTTGTTTTTGTATCCATTCAGCCAATCTATGTCTTTTGGTTGGATCATTTAACCCATTTACATTTAAGGTAATTATCGATATGTATGTTTCTATTACTATGTTCTTAATTGTTTTGGGTTTGATATTGTAGCTCTTTTCCTTCTCTTGTGTTTCCTGCCTAGAGATGTTACTTTAGCAATTGTTGTAAAGCTGGTTTGGTGGTGTTGAATTCTCTGAACATTTGCTTGTCCGTAAAGTTTTAATTTCCCTGTCAAATCTGAATAAGATCCTTGCTGGGTAGTAACCTTGGTTGTAGGTTTTTCTCCTTCATCACTTTCAATATGTTCTGCCACTCCCTTCTGGCTTGCAGAGTTTCTGCTGAAAGATCATCTGTTAACCTTATGGGGATTCCCTTATGTGTTATTTGTTGTTTTTCCCTTGCTGCTTTTAATATGTATTCTTTGTATTTAATTTTTGATAGTTTGATTAATATGTGTCTCACCATGTTTCTTCTTGGATTTATCTGTATGGGACTCTTTGTGCTTCCTTGACTTGATTAATTATTTCCTTTCCCATGTTAGGGAAGTTTTCAACTATAATCTCTTCAAATATTTTCTCAGAGCCTTTCTTTTTCTCTTCATCTTCTTGGACCCCTATACTTCGAATGTTTGTGCATTTAATGTTGTCCCAGAGGTCTGTGAGACTGTCCTCAATTCTTTTCATTCTTTTTTCTTTATTCTGCTCTGCAGTAGTTATTTCTACTATTTTATATTCCAGGTCACTTATCTGTTCTTCTGCCTCAGTTATTCTGCTATTGATCCCTTCTAGAGAATTTTTAATTTCATTTATTGTGTTGTTCATCACTGTTTGTTTGCTCTTTCATTCTTCTAGGTCCTTGTTAATCGTTTCTTGTTTTTTCTCCATTCTATTTCCAAGATTGGGTCACCTTTACTATCATTATTCTGAATTCTTTTTCAGGTAGACTGCCTATTTCCTCTACATTTGTTAGGTCTGATGGGTTTTTGCTGTGCTCCTTCATCTGCTGTGTGTTTCTCTGTCTTCTCATTTTGCTTAACTTATTGTGTTTGGGGTCTGCTTTTTACAGTCTGCAGGTTCATAGTTCCTATTGTTTTTGGTCTCTGTCCCTAGTGGCTAAGGTTGTTTCAGTGGGTTGTGTAGGATTCCTTGTGGAGGGGCGTAGTGCCTTTGTTCTCGTGGATCAGGCTGGATCTTGTCTCTCTGGTGGGCAGGTCCACGTCTGGTGGTGTGTTTTGGGGCATTTGTGGCCTTATTATGATTTTAAGCAGCCTCTGCTAATGGATGGGGTTGTGTTCTTGTCTTGCTAGTTGTGTGGCATAGGGTGTCCAACACTGTAGCTTGCTGATCGTTGAGTGGAGCTGGGTCTTGGCGTTGAGATGGAGATCTCTGGGGGATTTTCGCCGTTTGATATTATGTGGAGCTGGGAGGTCTCTTGTGGACCAGTGTCCTGAACTTGGCTCTCCCACCTCAGTGGCACAGCCCTGATGCCTGCCTGGAGCACCAAGAGCATGTCCTCCACATGACTCAGAATAAATGGGAGAAAAATAAAGAAAGAAAGAAAGAAAGAAGAAGATAAAATAAAATAAAGTTATTAAAATAAAAATTATTAAAAAAAAATTTTGTAATAAAAAAAGAAAGAAGATAGCAACCAAACCAAAAAACAAATCCATCAATGATAACAAGTGCTAAGAACTATACTAAAAAAAAAATGGACAGACAGAACCCTAGGATAAATGGTAAAAGCAAAGCTTATGTAGACAAAATCACACACAGAAGCATACCCATACACACTCACAAAAAGAGATAAAGGGGAAAAAATATATATATATATTGTTGCTCCCACAGCCCACCTCCTCAATTTGGGATGATTCGTTGTATATTCAGGCATTCCACAGATGCAGCATACACCAATTTGATTGTGGAGATTTCATCCGCTTCTGAGGCTGCTGGGAGAGATTTCACTTTCTCTTCTTTGTTCGCACAGCTCCTGGCTTTGGACCCGCCTCTGCGATAGGTGGTCTGAGGGCGTCTGTTCTTCACTCAGGCAGGCCGTGTTAAAGCAGCTGCTGATTCGGGGGCTTTGGCTCACTCCGGCCGGGGGGAGGGAGGGGCATGGAGTGCGGGGCGAGCCTGCGGTGGCAGAGGCCGGCGTGACGTTGCACCAGCCTGAGGTGTGCCGTGCATTCTCCCGGGGAAGTTGTCCCTGGATCACGGGACCCTGGCGGTGGCGGTCTGCACAGGCTTCCAGGAGGGGAGGTGTGGCTAGTGACCTGTGCTCACACACAGGCTTCTTGGTGGTGGCAGCAGCAGCCTTAGTGTCTCATGCCTTCTCTGGGGTCCGCGCTTTTAGCTGCGGCTCACACCAGTCTCTGGAGCTCGTTTAAACTGTTCTCTGAATCCCCTCTCCTCGCGCACCAGGAAACAGTGGTCTCTTGCCTCTTCGGCAGCTCTAGACTTTTTCCGGACTCCCTCCCGGCTAGCTGTGGTGCACTAACCCCTTCAGGCTGTGTTCACGCCGCCAAACCCAGTCCTCTCCCTGTGCTCCGACCAAAGCCTGAGCCTCAGCTCCCAGCCCCGCCCACCCCGGCGGGTGAGCAGACAAGCCTCTTGGGCTGGTGAGTGCCGGTCGGCACCGATCCTCTGTGCGGGAATCTCTCCGCTTTGCCCTCCGCACCCCTGTTGCTGCGCTCTCCTCCGCGGCTCCGAAGCTTCCCCCCTCCGCCACCCGCAGTCTCCGCCCGGGAAAGGTCTTCCTAGTGTGTGGAAACCTTGCCTCCTTCGCAGCTCCCTCCCACTGGTGCAGGTCCTGTCCCTATTCTTTTGTCTTTTTTTTTTTTTCTTTTTTCTTTTGCCCTACCCAGGTACGTGCAGAGTTTCTTGCCTTTTGGGAGGTCTAAGGTGTTGTGCCAGCGTTCAGTAGGTGTTCTGTAGGAGTTGTTCCACATGTAGTTGTATTTCTGATGTATCTGTGGTGAGGAAGGTAATCTCCGCGTCTCACTCTTCTGCCATCTTGAAGCTCCCCGGCCATAGTAGTAGTTCTTTTAATAAGATGTTATTGACAGCATTTTTCATATTTTTTCTATTTATTTTCTCTATTTGTAGGAGACAACCTCTCTAAATTAAAATCGTATTGGGGAGGTCTAGGTTGCAGATGGTATAGCAGCCTCTTTTCTCTTGTAGTTTGCAGCAGTCTTTCTGAAGGAAATAGATGTTAATGGTGCTGAAAATTCCTAGAAGCTTGAGGACAAAAAGGAAAGTGTGGCTAGTTCTCTCCTGTATGCTGTATTGTGATAAAGAAACCAGGTCTGCAGGATCCCTTTTACTTTGTTGACTTAGCTTTATATCAACCCCAAGCGTTATGTAATATTGTCCATTTGTAGGGAAGAACATGCAATGACAACAATTCCTCTAGATGAGTTAATTATCTGTCCTGAAGAATGCTTCAAGTTTCTTGATCTGCTAATGGTATTAGATAGCATGGGTTGTTTTGAGGCATTTTAATGAGTACCCATGAAGTAACGAAAGTCTTCAGGAAAATATTTCTGACTTCTAATTAACTTATAAAGTTTCCTTGGGCATATTTTTTTGGTTGTTGTTGTTTTGAAACAGAGAATCAAAGAAGGAAATTATATGGGAGGTAGTTAATGCATTCTTTCTGAATCTCTCTCTAGATGACATAAATTAATGGCTGGTCTCCTTTTTCATGTTCCCATTCATGAAAAGAAAGAAATTACGACAGTGATGATGTTTAACTATTATAGGAGGAATTCATCTTTGGTCAGAATTGTCTACAGCTTTCCAACTCTGACATCTACGTACTTTACTGTGCTACCTCCCGGGCCAGTGAACCAACTCAGGCTCTGCCAAATGGAACAGTTTAAATTTTAGTGATTCTGGCCCCAAACCTTATTGTCTGTATCCACTGCGTGAAGAGGACACCCTTTTCTGAAGCATGAGGAATTCTATTATCCAGCAGCCTGAGACAAGTTAAATTAGTCTGTAGACAATTTAACTACAGGAGCACTTGCCTCTAGGAAAACTATTAATTTTCTTTAAAGTGACTGTATTGCTGTTGTCAGGGACTTTCTAAAAAAATTTTTTTGTTTCCACAGAGCCTTGTTTAAAGAAAAGAATGTTGATTGACTACATACTCTTTTCTTGCTCTTCACCCCCACAAAAAAAAGATCACACATGCAAATATGCAAATATATGCAGATACTTAGCTAAATTTTGTTTGAACTTTCTATGGGTTTTCTGGACAATTAAAGTAGGGCTTTTATAGGTTAAAAAGAAAAACAAGACTCTGGAACTGGACTTATACTATTCTCTGCAGTAATTAAAATGTTTCACATAAAGGCATTATATACAAAAGTAAATGGAAAAGTATTTGAATAAGACATTTTGGGGAATGTAAGGTGTGTAGTCTATTAGTCAAAAGCACAAGGTCACAGAGTATATATTAGTTTACATTTTTGAATGTATGTGCCCACTTGCATTTTTCATAAACATGAAAGCCTCAAATGCAACACAGCTCTGTGTGGGTCAAGTCCCACATCTCCACTCCACCCTCTTGCGGAGGTAGGCATCCTCTGCAGTCAACATTACTACCAAGAAAAGTGTTAAAAGAGATGAATTCTGCTTTTAGCTTTCTAGATGCTCTCAAGAGCAGCAAGTATTCCTTGAGGGAATTATGCAGGTTCATTCTTTACTGTTTTCCTCTAAAGTGATCATATTATCTGTAAAGGGCTGTACTGGTCTCAGGCCTACTTTAGAAGTGGCATTGAAAAAATTGCTAAGCCTGCCTAACAGGTAAATAAAAGAAAAAAGCTGTCTGCACAGATGTCACCACTGGTAACCAAAGGCAAGTGTCTTGGAGCAAACCTTGCATCTGTTGCAATTGGTACAAGGGCAGATGGCTGTAATTATGTGGGGATGACACCAAATCTCTACTTAGAGCCCAGAGCTCTATTAGCAGTGCATTCTCCAGAGTCTGACTACAAGCAAACGGGAAATAAGCTTATCTGCATTGAAGGAGCACAGCTATTCCCTTGGGGAGCTTCAGTAGTGATAGCAGTAATGCTCTTATGTGCTGCTGTTGGGCTCTACTCTGTGTAGCTCATGCTAAGTGGGAATGACATTCTTCTCCTAGCCTCTTTCCTCACTTCCTCTTCCATAAATAACAGCATAAAATATCTTTTTAAAATTTAAGTATGCTTTTGAAGATTATTTTTAAACATCTTGTTTTTTGCCAAAACATTTTTTTCCAATATAGAACTGATTTTTTGGTGAGAAATTAGAGTTGTAGAGTGATGGCATTAATGTCTTTCACTCTTTCTCAGGCTCATGAAACATCCCCTAGCTGAAGCCCTGTTTTTTCTTGGCTAACTTAACATTGCTGACAAATTTACCTGTAGGACAACTTCAGTTTCACCTAGGTCCAGAGAATAATTGCCAAGATATTTCAGAAAACTCCTTTTTTAAAAATTAAGTTTTTCCCTAAAGAGCCATCTGATAAAATGACATCTTCTTGAAACAATTATTTGCAACCATTTTAGGACTTCTAATTTGGTGAACTTTTTACTGTCATACATCATTTCTGTGTATCTCTGGTGTATCTTGTACATCAAAATCACTATTTAGAATATTTTGTGTTTTGAAAGTAAGAGATTTTAAAAAGAAAAGAATATGGCACTTTCTTATAAGTCAAGTACAAATGTAGAGATTCAGTATCTTAGAGTCAAGACTGGATTGCCCAGTTGTTTGTGGGAAACCAGTGGGTTTGATCAGGGGTAGGATGGGGAGACTAGTATAGTAGAGAGAATGCAGTATTTTGTTTGGGGATTTTGGGGTTTTCTGGAGGGATCATTAGAAACATTCTTTTCCTGACATCTTGATTCTAATGGAACAGTAGTAACCCCTTGGGTTCAACCCTTAAAAAGGAAAAGTTGCCTTCCCAGAGTTGACACAGTTAGGCACTCAGCACATGACTGAATAGGCACTGGCCTTGAGATGGTATCATTCATTCCAACCAACTTATACCGTTCACAAGAGGGACTGATGGAGAGTAACCCAGCCACACTACTGGATAAACAAGCCAAAGTTTTAAGTTCGTTGTTGTTGTTGTTGAGGTCACTAACATCACTTAGGCACATGAAGTAAGTGACCCACTTTCTACTTTGTAGGACTGTGTAAAGACAGATCTAAACTCCGCTTTTCAACTTTATCTGTTCATTGTTGCCTGCCAGCCTTAAAGTAAATCTTGGACCCATAAACCTCAGCAAATATTCAAATGGAAATTCTGAAATAGTTGTTGACTGTGACTAAGTTCTTACACCACTGTAGAAAACAAGAGTCTATCTATACATACTGTGACTGATTCAAGAAAATATTTCAGTTGGACTTATCCAACAATTTAAATGGGGCCTTTGGTGAGCCAGAACCAAAAAACCAACAAATGAAGAGTTAATCTGTTATTCACCAAAGGTCATGGCCATCAGCCCCAATAACTGAAGGAAGACAATAGTGCACATTGCCTCTGACAACTTGGACTGGTGAGCTGAGAGGAGAGAACAGCCCCAGGCAGCTACTGGCCTGTTTTCTTTTCTCAGGGGCAGCTGGTAACACCAACTGAGTAACACACTTACTCCATTCACAAATGTGCAAGTAAATTGAAGCCAGTTTGTGTTAGGACTAAATTATTCCAAAGAGGTGGCTGAGCAGACCAGCCTTTTACTACTACAGCTCTGTGGGTACGTTTAAGAAAAGAAAAAGTAAAAAGAATACCAATCTAACCAAATAAAAAAATGATAAAAAAAAGAAAGAGAAAAACATATTACAAAAGCCTTAAAATCTCCTTGGGCTTATACACAATTTCTGTTCTTGTGAAATATATTGCTTTTCTTTTCTCTGGATTTGGCATTTCAGTGACAGCTGACTATTCCTGTATGGGGAACCTCACTCACAGATAGCTATTCCCCTGTAAGCAGAGATGTTTGAGTATATTAGGAAATATCCATCATGTGTGATAGTTCAAAAAAATGTGGTACAGAACCCTAATAAAAATGAGATGCAAAAAATTAAAATTGATTGGTGTTTCTGTTTTTCTTTTGTTATCAGCAACTATGTACATTATTTTAGCATATTTATTGGAGTATAATTGCTTTACAGTGTTGTGTTAGTTTCTGCTATATAACAAAGTGAATCAGCTATACATATACATATATCACCATATCTCCTCCCTCTTGTGTCTCCTTCTCACCCTCCCTATCCCACCCCTCTAGGTGGTCACAAAGTACCGAGCTGATCTCCCTGTGCTATGTGGCTGCTTCCCACTAGCTATCTGTTTTACTTTTGGTAGTGTATATATGTCCATGCTACTCTTTCACTTCATCCCAGCTTACCCTTCCCCCTCCCTGTGTCCTCAAGTCCATTCTCTACATCTGCATCTTTATTCTTCCTGTCCTGCCCTTAGGTTCATCAGAACCTTTTTTTTTTTTTTTTTTAGATTTCATATATATGTGTTAGCATACGGTATTTGTTTTTCTCTTTCTGACTTATTTCACACTGTATTTCATACTCTAGGTCCATCCACCCGACTATAAATAACTCAATTTTATTTCTTTTTATGGCTGAGTAATATTCCATTGTATACATGTGCCACATCTTCTGATACACTGGTTAGCCCAGACAGTGTCTTGGGGACAGACCTTATAGATGTCAGTCTTGCAGAGAAACCAAGCTAAGTGTGGTTGTTACATTTCATAGGACCCATTTTGACTTGTGATATAGCCAAGGTTTTTAGCTACAAGCCCTGTCATAACAGGGTTCTGTTGTGTTTTATACAGTTCAATAAATCAACTTGAACACCTATGTCTCGTGTGGAGGAGAACTTAGGTCAGGTTTAAAAGAAATGACGAAGCAAGCAAGAAGAATTTTAATACAAATTGAGGTATGTCATTGTGTCTTTAGAAGTTATTTGATTGCAAGGAACAGAAACTGTCACAAGCTCAGCTAAGTAAAGGAAAATGCATTTTAAAGGTAAAGGGAGTCTCATGGAACCCATTCTCACAGAGAATTGGAAATTGTCAGGCAGCTCATCTATCCATTCTCATTCCCTGTAGCCACACAATCTGTCATCTCTGCTTCTTTCGGCACTGCTGCTTCATCCTGCCTTTTGCAGAATGGCTTTCACCAGTCTGATTCTTAATTTCTGCTTTCCCATATCTGCAGCTCACCTGGGGCTTTACCTATTCTGCTCTCAAATGTTTTGGACCTTACACTTCTGGTGCCCAATAACTTTTGACCTATAACTTCTGACCTATTTAGTCTTGTTTCTCTTTGTTCAAATTCTTAAGAGAATTGGATTGGCTTTTTTGGTCAATGAATCAACTCACTCCCAGCGTGTTTGTCCACCCAAGCAGTGTTGGGGTCAAAAAGTTTAGAAAAAGAAGGTACACCTGTGAACAATGCAGTTTAAGCTAAAAGAGGTAGTTGGATACTGCAGACAAATTGACTGATGTGTCAGAAACAGACATTATTGTCACAATGATGATAATGATGACTATAGTCATTAAATTACTGCAGTAATTAAAATCTGCATTTACAGAGCTTTTGTCAAGCATATTACATATGTTGTTATTTAATCTTCACAACAACCCTGTAAAGTAGATTTTATTATTATCCCAGTTTTTACTGACAGAAAAATTGTTAATAATAATAACATAATCTATAAATTGTTAATAATAACATAAATAAATCTATAAATTGTTAATAATAATAACATAATCTATATATTACTCCCATGTTCATATAGAGGGAGAAAAGGATTAGAACCTCAAGAAATATTTATGTCTATGAGGATGAAAGAGAATAAATATTCTCTCTCATTTGAGTTATTCCAGAGCCTTCCGGTAAATGAAATAGCTTTTAAATATTCGTGATCAGAGCATTACCCATTTGTCTCTTTGCCTTAATATTTATATGAATTCAAATTAAATATGCCGTTTAGCATAGACCAAGAGTAAAATCCAGCACTTTGGAGTGGAATCTGAAGCTGGTGTATGTGATGTTACTGCCCTCTTCCTGAGCTACCATTTTATTGCTCTTCTGGGAATCCAGTTAAATTACAGCTGCTGATATATTGTGGATTGTGGATCTAAATTCTGGCTTTGACCAAGTCAAGGGCTGGTTTCTTTGGGCAGTATTTCACCTCCTGTTTTATCTGTACTGTCACCTAAATTTAGCACTTAGACTATACTCCCCTATGTCTGCAGAAGTTTTAAATTATTTTCCAGTGATGCATACCGTGTCCATGCAGAATTGTGTGTGACAGATTTGCAGTAAAATCTCAGAGCTCTCCAACTCCTTTTTGTAATAAATTAGATCAGTAGCTCCCACAGATTTGACTTTGGGGTGGGTTGTAAGGTGATGTGTTTCCCACAAAACTGATTGAGTTCTCTTCAGTGTATTTTTGTCCTGCTGTGCATTTTACCATCTGGCAGACCAATCAGCTTCTTGAAAGCAAAAGATGGCTGCTCTCCCCCGTACCTTAGAATGTGTCAAATACCTGGTGCGTTAAGACCCTTCCCCCATAATTGCAGGAATGACAGCTGTGTGCAGAGCAGTAATAGTGTTCTAAATTGAGGAATCTTGAATAAGACATAAATCCAAATTCTATACCTTTTCTATATGGGCTTCAACAAGCATCAGCTGTAATTGGTAGAACAGCCTGACCTATTAATCCATAGATAAAAATGATTCAATTAAAGTGAAATATAAATATTGAAGGTAATGTAAAACCAAATGAGGCACATCACGGAATTTATGTGAAAATAAACTCACTGAATAAAAATTATCTAGTATATACAAAGTCCATATGCTGTCTTGGTAATGCTATAATTAAGTCAGAGAGTCATGTCATACTGGCCTTTTCCATCTGCTCTGTGATCTCTTAAGGGACCCATTCAAACAGAATGACAGCTGACCTCAAAATGATACATTCTGTTACTGCCCGTTTTAATAGAGCTGTTAGTTATGCACATTTTGTCTTCATTTATACTGGGCTCTGAGTGGTTTTCCATTAAATCAAGTAAAATGGAGCATCTGCTTTTCTATTAAATGAGTTTATTTAAACCACTATTTTATTTTCTGAATATATTTTCAGTTTTCACAAGCAGTAGATTATATTGGAGAGTTTTTTAAAATTGCATTTTGTTCTATAAATTTAAGTGGCATCAAAAAGAGACAGTGATAAAAATAGCAAAATAGAAGCACCCATGTTTTTTGCTTTCTAGTTTTTGTTATCTGATCAAAGCAAGATGGTCCATACTTGGAGCCTCAAGATGTTGCATGTATGTAATTGACAAGAAAGATGTGAATGAGGAACCAATATTTATAATACTAATTAATTTCATTTATTTTACTTCCCTTGTGCATGTCTTATTGTCATTCTTGCCATTATCTTAATGTTGTTGTTTCCAATAACACTCAGGAAAGTCATTTTAAAGGCAGGGGATCTGGAACACAGATGTGTCAGGTGTAAAGGCTCTCAGCCTCAGAGACATTCAAACTGGCTAAAGGAAACCCCATCAAATGGTGCAGCTAAAGATCCAGCATTTGTCCATCTGTTTGTATCCAGGTTATCTTGTGATAGTCTATTTAATTTCTGGTCTTTGGAATGTCTCTGTTTCAACAGTACTTCAATGTACTTCTGTTATTAGAACTCCGCAAGGGAAAAATTGGTAACCCTTGAAACCAGGGTGAACTTTAGTAGATTATGGTTTTTTCCTGTTCTGAACAAACGGTACAAATTCTAACAAGAGGGTCTGCTCTAGTTAAACTCCCAACTTCTTGGAGGGGGTTGTTAAATGTCTCCTCTTTGGGTTTGGAAGATAAAAAAGGAAGAAAGAAACTACACTCATGTGATGTAATGGAGAGTGCTTGGAAACCAAAGTTTTAAAATATACACCAGTTTTTAAATGCCTTAAATAAAATTTGAACCACAACAAGGGACAAGAAGTATCCACGGAGTGAGTCAGACTAACTCACATGAGAGGCTGGAGGGTTTAAAGAGGATGATAATCAGGCAAGTGCCCATTGCTCTCTGGGGAAGCATGACCTTGATGTAGCCATTCCTGAATCAAATAAGAGAACTTAATTTGCCAATGTGAAAATCGTTTGTACACAGGATCTTATTTATAAGCAAAAATCCAAATGGAATTTCCTAGCAGAATGTATTTGAGTGAATCTACAAGAGGCAAGAATCATATTCATCCATTTATGCAGTGGGGAAACTTTTGCTGACCATCTAATACATTCCCACCATTGTCTTAGTTTCAGGGGATGTGTTAGTGAGCAAAATGAAGGTTGTATTCTCATAAAGCAAATATTCCAGTGGGGAGAAGGCAGACAATAAGCAAATAAACCTGTTATCTGTTCTGTACAGTGCTCAGGACCTGTTAATTAGTCTAGCATTTAGATGTTTGTTCAAAGACAAATATTTATGATGCTTTCCTGAGATTCCAAAGAGCATGTTGATAAGCAAAAATGCAATGGAACACGTATACTCATTTCAATGAAATAATGTACATGTTAGTCATTTACTTTGAAAACTTTCCTTTTGTTTTGCCCAAGTCCATATAGTACTTGATTGTGGTGCAGTGGGAAGAATACAGGATTAGATTCTGCCAAGACACCTTCACCTAAAGTATGTTTTTTTTAATAGAATTTATTTATTTGTAAAAATTTTTATTGAAATATAGTTGATTTACAATGTTGTGTTAGTTTCGGTTTTACAACATTGATTCAGTATGCAGTGGGGAAACTTTTGCTGACCATCTAATACATTCCCACCATTGTCTTAGTTTCAGGGGATGTGTTAGTGAGCAAAATGAAGGTTGTATTCTCATAAAGCAAATATTCCAGTGGGGAGAAGGCAGACAATAAGCAAATAAACCTGTTATCTGTTCTGTACAGTGCTCAGGACCTGTTAATTAGTCTAGCATTTAGATGTTTGTTCAAAGACAAATATTTATGATGCTTTCCTGAGATTCCAAAGAGCATGTTGATAAGCAAAAATGCAATGGAACACGTATACTCATTTCAATGAAATAATGTACATGTTAGTCATTTACTTTGAAAACTTTCCTTTTGTTTTGCCCAAGTCCATATAGTACTTGATTGTGGTGCAGTGGGAAGAATACAGGATTAGATTCTGCCAAGACACCTTCACCTAAAGTATGTTTTTTTTAATAGAATTTATTTATTTGTAAAAATTTTTATTGAAATATAGTTGATTTACAATGTTGTGTTAGTTTCGGTTTTACAACAAATTGATTCAGTTATACATATGTACATATATATATATATATTCCTTTTTAGATTCTTTTCCATTGTAGGTTATTATAATATATTGAGTATAGTTCCCTGTGCTATACAGTAGGCCCTTGTTGGTTATCTATTTTATATACAGTAGTGTGTATATTAAACCCCAGACTCCTAATTTATTCCTCCCCCCTTTCCACTTTGGTAACCATAAGTTTGTTTTATATGTCTGTGAGTCTGTTTTTGTTTTGTAAATAAGTTCATTTGTGTCTTTTCTTTTTTTAGATTCCACATATAAGCAATATTATATGATAGTTGTCTTTCTCTTTATGACTTACTTCACTCAGTATGATAATCTCTAGGTCCATCCATGTTGCTACAAACCTAAGGTACTTATATCCTGGTGGAGAAAAATAGTGATCTCTAAAAAAAGATAAAAATTAAAATGAGAAGCTGAGCCAGAGAAATAAAGATGAGGGGATGGGGTCAGGAAAATTTATTTTTGTGATCATATTTAAGGATTTGTTTTAATATTGGGACAATCTCCAAGAAGCTTAGGTTAGTTGTTGGGAGCCCCATCTATGAGGATGGCCTCATAGTTAAAGATTCAGTCTTTGAACCAGTTAGCTTAGATCTATCCCAAACTCTTACCCCAACAAGTCATCATACAAATGCAAGCAACAAATCACAAGCAGGAGTACATATTCCCCACTACTGGAAAGAAGAATGGATCAACCATATCCCCTTTCTGTTCGATCAGTGATGCATGGGAATAATTGGTAGATACATTATCTGAGATTTAGTTGGTGAATTAGAACCATGGATACTGACAGACCTTTCAGAACAAAGAGAGTACTGAAAGAGATTTTTTTGTGAGTGTTGATAGTTGTGGTAATGTGGAAGGGGATTATTAAATACATATTTAAATATTCAAAGCTAAAGCTATGCATTCTGGAATGCACGTGAACTAATATTTCTCTTTCCTTGTGTGACCTTGAGATAGGGCTACATTTATCAACGTTCTCATTTTATCCCTCTCTACAGTCCTTCAAAACCTACAGGCTTTTAAACAAAGACCCTCCATAACTAATCAACATATCTGTTCCTGGGCCTCTCCCAAGATGATTTAGAGATGAGTAACCTCAAACCTGGCTTAGTTCAGTGCTATAATCATTTATAGTTTCTTTTTGGAGGCAGAAAATTCTCATCAACTTCACTCCTATTAATCATGTATCTAAATGTGGCATCGTCAGGACAATTTCAAAGTTTTTTAAGGCACAACCATGACTTCCCATCATTTGCAAATTGGCTCATAACAGCCCTGGCACTTTGTTAAAGTGCTTAACTAGTCATTATTCCACCCTGTACTACAAAGCCTTTATGCTGCCAATAGCCAATCTTGCCTTTCTGGGGGTCTCTCGCCATGCTACTTTTAAAACAGTGATTTTTAAACTTTGCAGTGGATGGGGGTGGGAGGGGAGTAGACCAGGTCATTTTTGAGAATCTGGAGAAAATTGTGAAATCTTTCCACAGAAGAAAAATGCACATATACACACGGTTTTACATACATTTTCAGGGGATTTATAGACTTGTGTAGCCCATCCCTAGACCTCAGATTACAAGGTCTCAGTGTCAAGATGATATGAGTCATAAATTTATTTATTTGAAGTAAATATTATGTATGCCTACTTATAGGCTCATTTATATAACCATATTTTAAAATTATTGAAAAGTGTGTCTATTTCTATTTTTTTCCCTCTTTGAATTTCTCTTTGAATTTTCTCACCTACTTTGAAAGACTTGATTTTTCATTAAGTTAGTTATAGTGACAAGTGTGTACATTTTGAATAAAATGTTCAGAGTATGTTTTTATGACTCCTAAATGTATTATCTTGCTTTTTTAATTTATTCACTTATTTTTACTTAATAATTTTTTATGCACCCCACACCTCAAACAGCCATATGTTTGCCTAAGGACAGTCTTGATATTCTTTGTTCCAATGACATACAGCTTGTGTTACTTTATCTTACAACTGCTTGTCATTGATGTCCAAGCATTTAGAATAGTGGATACTGTTTGTTAAATATGAATAAATTTCCTCACTAAAGTTATAGTGGTTAATGTTATAAATTCCAAGAGGGAAGGGGTTGTCTCTGTTTTGTTTTCCTTTGCCTATTCCCAGAGTTTAGCACAGTGCCTGGCAGACAGAAGTTGCTCAAAAACTGTGTGTGGAATGTATACTAAGGCACCAATCTTGCTAATTTGGAAAAAAAAGCTTAATGTTTTAAAAAGTCATTTAATCATTCTAATCCTGCAAGCTTCTTCAACGCTCATCCATTTTTCTCAAAGTCATGTGCTAGCTCTTCACTAATTCTGGCTGAATCGTGATTATAGTGACAGGTATCCCATGGGAGGAAGGCCAGACAAAATAACAAAACATTTTTGAAGGAATTCAATTTTATTTCACTCAAGTAGAGACATTCCAACTAAGCTAAGAAAAACTGTTTCTAAATAGATGTTCCATTGTATTTAAGAAGTAGGTAATAGTAATTTATTACTTTTTTTCTCAGTAGGTATTTACAAGGTACTTAAAATTATTTCTTTCAAATAGTTAAATATAGTCCTACAAAATACAATTTCAGAATTAGAAGGACCTTAGAAACTATTTAGTTCAAGTTCCCGCCCAGTATAGGAAATCTTTTGACAATATCCATTGCAATGACCGCAAACATGTTATTTTTAAAGGCAGTATATTCCATTGTTGAAAAGTTCTTCACTAATATTGACTCAAATTCTGCCTCCCTGTAATTGTTCTGTATTTAGTCCTAGTTAAGCCTCTGTAGCCACACAACATAAGTTTATTTTCCAAATGTAAATCCTTCATTTATTTGATAACATCAAGTGGGGCTGACAGACTTACCTATTGACCTAGTATGTAACTCTACACTAATCTCTACTAGCTCGTGTCTGAGAAGTTTTAAGCAAGGAATAAGCTGTAAGAAGTCATTTGGAGAATAGAGATTATATCCACAATTTTCTCCCTGATCTGTCCCCTCTCCACAGGGAATCAGTTCTCAAGATTCATTGATCATGAGAATATGGACATGGAATCATGCTGGGGAACATTCCTACATAGTTGACATTAGATAGTTGACACTAGATGTTCTCTATGTAAGCTTATGACCACCATTCATTTGTTTAGTGTGTTCCTTTTTCCTCCCTGCATATATTGAAAAGCAAACTTCATCAAGCTTCCTTTCTGAAATTTTACAAGCTCCAAGCTAGTGGAATCAATGCTGTTTTATTGTGATGCCTTTTTTTTTTTTTTTTTTTGCGGTACGCAGGCCTCTCACTGTTATGGCCTCACCCGTTGCAGAGCACAGGCTCCGGACGCGCAGG
>NW_006779357.1:290967-292449 GCF_000442215.2 Lipotes vexillifer | reverse complement strand
TACAAATAGCCCGCGTCCCCTGCATCGGCAGGCGGACTCTCAACCACTGCGCCACCAGGGAAGCCCCAGGGCCGGAAATTTTAATTGTGGGAAACTATTCTTTTCATCTTAGTTCTCATTACAGATGACTAGGCAGGGAAGGCTTATGTCGTGACATAGATGTCAAGTGTATTAATTTTCTCTGAATGCCAGCATAATATTTTCTTATTAACAAACACAACAAGGCAGAATACCAGAGACTCAGTATTCTTCCCAAGTTGATCAAGTATTGCTGTAAGGCTCTGCCAGAAGGTCATCACCATATATAATAATGAGCATAAGCCTCCCCTCTATGACCTTTGATATTTTGCCCAGAAATGTTGTTGAGAGTTGGAAATTAATTACAGTATAGCAAAAAGCTATGAACATTAGCTAAAACTTCATCTTTGCCTCCTTTTTTACTTCTGAAAATTTGAGTCTGGTGATTTTCCTCCCATTTTTACACGTATGCTATAGAGACTCCCCAAAGAGCAAGCAAGGAAAGGGATGTAATTGCTAAATGCATTTGAGTAGATCTCAGATAAGGACAGGGTAATCAGTGAGGTTATAAAGCAGTTAGAAACCAATAACATTTTTCCCAAGAACTACTTTCAATATTTGAAAGACTGACAGCCTTAGAGATAGATTTTTTCATTCCCGCAAAGGAAGAACTGTATTGCAAACTACTTTCCCCCAACAACTGTCAACCAAATATTTGTTCAATATGTTTATCATGGATTTTTATTATTTTATGTGTAGGTGTGTGCATTTTATCATGAATAAGTTATGTGACTGAGGGTTATTAGTACCTTAGTTTGAGCATGAGTGTAAGTTCTATGTGGTGATTTTTTTAGGACAATAGATTTTTAAAATTGGAAGAAGCTAATATATTTTGAGCTTCAGGCCAAATTAGACTAAGAAAAACAGTACACTTAGAGGAGTAGAGTGACTTGTCCAAAGTCTCACAGCTGGTTCATGGGAAACCATGATAGAACTCTTTATGTGACCCTTTTTAGAAGTCATTATACAAAAGATTGGAAAAAAGCCACCAAAATAATCCCCTCAAGATTTATAACAAATTTGAGCCTTGCTAAATAAGTTGTATCAAGCTAAATAGTTCTTATATAAAGGACATTCTTTGGCACCTTAATAGCTGTGTTAACTTTTAAGTCATGAGAATACCACAAGGACAGCTCAAACTAAAATGTTTCATTCTGGAAAAAGAAACAAAAACAAAATTTTAATTGAGAAGTTTAAACAAGTAAACAACAACTGCAAATAGAAAACAGTCAACTTCCAGAGTGCACTGCTTACATACATATTCAGGGTAATCTCCTAGACTTCATTCCCTTTAGAGAAAGGGGGAATTTTATTATATATATATATATATATATATATATATATATATATATATATATATATATATATAGAGAGAGAGAGAGAGAGAGAGAGAGAGAGAGAGAG
>NW_006779357.1:281046-290941 GCF_000442215.2 Lipotes vexillifer | reverse complement strand
TATATATATATATATATATATATATATGGAGAGAGAGAGAGAGAGATGGAGAGGGAGAGAGAGATGCAAATACTTTGTGATTTGCTGTGTATACCTGTATGCAACTAAATCAAAATAATATCCAACTGTCTGCTCTCTACTTCCGATTTCTTCTGCTTAAGGAACTTATACAGCAGTGGCTAAGAAAAGGATCTAACAGAATTCTTCCTCCTTTTTGTGTCCCTGGGTTTCTTCCAACCAGGTTTTAGTGAAATACCTCCTTTTTGTTTCAAGAAATACCTTAGCGAAATATCTCCTATTGCTCACTCTTAGTTTCTGGATTTTGTTGTTTTTAAATCACTTGCTCAAAAATTAGACTGTGTGATGTCTTTTACTTACTCTTTCCTCTTCCTATTACCCTTTACTACCCTCTCCTGTCAGAGCCAACTACCTACCACTACCCTCAAACCAATTTTCAAAAGCTGGTGTATATCTATACATAACTTTCTATACATAAGCACACATATAAGAGATTTTATTTGTTTTACACAAGTGATATTATGCTATATATTCTGCCTTCTCATTGAATGGTACATCTTGGAAATCCCTCTAAGTTAGCTGGTAAGTCTAACTCATTATTTTAAAAATTACTTTGTAGTGCTGTAAGGTGTGAGTGTATCATAACTTGTTCAACCATTCCTATAGTGTTTTCCTGACTCCATACATTTTATAATGTTGCTGACTCACCCTCTTTTTACTTCTGCTCCATATTCTATATATTTTCCAAGTCTCATGTCTCTTCCTGCTATTGCCCTGACTAAGCCACCTCTTCTAGCACTTGTTTCTAATCTGTCTTCCATTGCCCTCTAGTGATTTCTAGTATTTCAGCCTTAGTTTTTTAAGGGAATTGTAAGCTCCTTAAGGACATGCATGGAACTTGTCTAATATCAGCCACAGTAAAAAAAACAAAACAAGTGTGTTCACAGAGCAAGAGTATCAGCTGATAATTTGAAAATAGTGGAGTAGAAGTTTTAGAGCTCTGACTCTAGACAAGGAAAGGATAGAAGAATCTCAGAGCCTTTAAGTTTTTTTTGTACTGTTATTTCTGCCAGACATTTAATTCATTTATATCTCTTCTGTGATGATGCTTAGTTCTGTGCATTTTTTTGGTCTCCATTAAATTATGGCTTCTTCTTGGAATTTTGATTTTTATCTTTATCCCTCTGTTGACTCTTAGCCAGTGTAACTGATTTATTGACAGAATAGAAAGATCCCAGGAGTTCTAGATCTAGAGCCATTCCAAATCTCTGGTAACTCAGGAATTGCTGAAGATGTATATCTCAGCCCCACATCAATTACTATCTAGCCTACATATTGAGGGTGGCTAGAAGTAGAGTTCTTAGTATGCAACTGAACACCACAAGCCTATTGAGAACTAAGTGATCCTTCTTGACCATTTTTGGTCTAGACTCCCTCACCGTCCTCCAAAACCAAGTTCATCAGAGCTTCGGTAATGCCTCTGCTTAAAAGCCTTCAGTGGCTCTCCAGTATGTGCAGATTAAAGAACAAGTTGATTTGTATGGAAATAGGGCACCTACATATTCAGCTTAAGCTTTCACCACTCCTCATGGTTGTAGTGGTAGTGGTGGCAATGATGATAATTCTTTTTTTAATTTTTCTTGACCACGCAGCATGTGGGATCTTAGTTCCCCACAAGGGTTCAAACCTTCATCCCCTGCATTGAAACCGTGGCATCTTAACCCCTGGACCACCAGGGAAGTCCCAATGATGATAATTCTGATAATAATAGCTAATATGTATTGAGTGCTTACTGTATGCAAGACTCATTCACTCTCTACTTAAATCTTCACAAAAACCTGTAAGGTAGGTATTTTTGTTATCCCTATTTTATAGAAGACTAAGTTGAGAATCACATTGGTTAAGTGGCATGATATTTCAGAGCTATTAGGTAAGAAAACTAGGAATGTTCACTAAAAAAAAATTCACATTCTTAACCACTATTCCAGTGCTTCTCAAATGTTATTATGCATAATAAACACCTGGAGTGCTTTAAAAGAGACTGATTTTCAGATCTCATCTAAGAGATTCAGATTCAGTAGGTCTAGAGTCAGGGCTGAGCAATATGCACACTTAGCACCCACAAGTGATTCTGAGGTATCACAGCCGAGGGTTTGAGAAGTACTGTCTTACACCAATGCTTCTCAAACTTTACTATGCATACGAATCACCTGGGGATCTCCTTAAACTGCAGATGCTGACTCAGAAGGTCTGGGGTGGGGCCTGACTTTCTGCATTTCCAGCTTCCAGGGGATCCTCACGTTGCTGGTCCAAAGATCTACAATACTACATGCTTTAGTCAGTGGACCAAGATAGAATGTGAGTTTAGCATAAACATGGAATTAATTTTAGTTGAATAATATGTTACATGATAGATATATACCAGAAAACTCCCCTGCAAGTCTAATTTCTGTTACTTGAATTCCTTTTTCACATTGACTTTCATGATAATTTCAGGTGCTGCCATTATTTATTTCTTACAGATCTCTAATAGCATTCACTTCAACTTTATCAGTCAAGTACTTGGGAAGGAATGACCACTTACACAAATACTCAAGTACTTAAAGAAGGAAGAGCTTACTAAATAGAGAAACCCAGTGGTGAGTTCTTTAGTAAAATGAATGATCTCTTTTATGTAACTAAGAAATTTAAAAAGAGAAGAAAATCTTAGATTCTGAGATCTGAAAAGGACCAGAGAGATAATTTTATTTAAACTTTTAGTTCTAAAGATATGTAAAGAAGGGCAAGAAAGGGAAGATAGTGTGACTAAATTCACGCAGAGAATTAGTGGCAGAGCTGGAACTCAAATGTTATTTTGGTTAGAGTTTTATTTTTCCATATTGAAATTTTTGTTTTCGAAAAGTATCCTCAATTCTATCTTGGCCTGAGTGTTTGAGAGCTGTATTTTTACTACTTTATTTAAGGAGAAAGAGGTCTACTCTTATAACTGTTTTCCCCTAATTAAGTGTGACTCTAGACAAGGTTAAGGAAACCTTTTTTCTGTAAAGGGCCAGGTAGTAAACATTTTAGCTATGTGGGCTATATCATCTCTATCACAACTACTCAACTGCTATTGTAGCACGGAAACAGTAATATATAATGTGTGTGTGTGTGTGTGTGTGTGTGTGTGTGTGTGTGTGTATAAAGTGACCATGGCTATGGACACAGAATCTTGAATTTTCGTGAAGTATTATTATTCTTTTGATTTTAAGACCATTTTTTTTATTTATTTATTTTTAACATCTTTATTGGGGTATAATTGCTTTACAATGGTGTGTTAGTTTCTGCTTTATAACAGAGTGAGTCAGTTATACATATACATATGTTCCCATATCTCTTCCCTCTTTGTCTCCCTCCCTCCCACCCTCCCTATCCCACCCCTCCAGACAGCCACAAAGAACCCAGCCGGTTTCCCTGTGCCATGCGGCTGCTTCCCACTGGCTATCTACCCTCCGCTTGTTAGTTTATATATGTCCATGTCTCTCTCTCGCCCTAACACACCTCACCCTTCCCCCTCCCCATATCCTCAAGTCTGTTCTCCAGTAGGTCTCTGTCTTTATTCCTGTTTTACCCCTAGGTTCTTCATAACATTTTTTTTTCTTAAATTCCATATATATGTGTTAGCATACGGTATTTGTCCTTCTCTTTCTGACTTACTTCACTCTGTATGACAGACTCTAGATCTATCCACCTCATTACAAATAGCTCAATTTCGTTTCTTTTTATGGCTGAGTAATATTCCATTGTATATATGTGCCACATCTTCTTTATCCATTCATCCGACGACGGGCACTTAGGTTGTTTCCATCTCCGGGCTATTGTAAATAGAGCTGCAATGAACATTTTGGTACATGACTCTTTCTGAATTCTGGTTTCCTCAGGGTATATACCTAGTAGTGGGATTGCTGGGTCATATGGTAGTTCTATTTGTAGTTTTTTAAGGAACCTCCATACTGTTCTCCATAGTGGCTGAACCAATTCACATTCCCACCAGCAGTGCAAGAGTGTTCCCTTTTCTCCACACCCTCTCCAGCATTTATTGTTTCTAGATTTTTTGATGATGGCCATTCTGACTGGTGTGAGATGATATCTCATTGTAGTTTTGATTTGCATTTCTCTAATGATTAATGATGTTGAGCATTCTTTCATGTGTTTGTTGGCAGTCTGTATATCTTCTTTGGAGAAATGTCTATTTAGGTCTTCTGCCCATTTTTGGATTGGGTTGTTTATTTTTTTGTTATTGAGCTGCATGAGCTGCCTGTAAATTTTAGAGATTAATCCTTTGTCAGTTGATTCATTTGCAAATATTTTCTCCCATTCTGAGGGCTGTCTTTTGGTCTTGTTTATGGTTTCCTTTGCTGTGCAAAAGCTTTGAAGTTTCATTAGGTCCCATTTGTTTATTTTTGTTTTTATCTCCATTACTCTAGGAGATGGGTCAAGAAGGATCTTGCTGTGATTTATGTCATAGAGTGTTCTGCCTATGTTTTCCTCTAAGAGTTTGATAGTTTCTGGCCTTACATTTAGGTCTTTAATCCATTTTGAGCTTATTTTTGTGTATGGTGTTAGGGAGTGATCTAATCTCATACTTTTACATGTACCTATCCAATTTTCCCAGCACCACTTATTGAAGAGGCTGTCCTTTCTCCACTGTATATTCCTGCCACCTTTATCAAAGATAAGGTGACCATATGTGCATGGGTTTATCTCTGGGCTTTCTATCCTATTCCATTGATCTATCTTTCTGTTTTTGTGCCAGTACCATACTGTCTTGATTACTGTAGCTTTGTAGTATAGTCTGAAGTCAGGCAGCCTGATTCCTCCAGCTCCATTTTTTGTTCTCAAGATTGCTTTGGCTATTCGGGGTCTTTTGTGTTTCCATACAAATTGTGAAATTTTTTGTTCTAGTTCTGTGAAAAATGCCAGTGGTAGTTTGATAGGGATTGCATTGAATCTATAGATTGCTTTGGGAAGTAGAGTCATTTTCACAATGTTGATTCTTCCAATCCAAGAACATGGTATATCTCTCCATCTGTTTGTATCATCTTTAATTTCTTTCATCAGTGTCTTATAATTTTCTGCATACAGGTCTTTTGTCTCCTTAGGTAGGTTTATTCCTAGATATTTTATTCTTTTTGTTGCAATGGTAAATGGGAGTGTTTTCTTGATTTCACTTTCAGATTTTTCATCATTAGTATATAGGAATGCCAGAGATTTCTGTGCATTAATTTTGTATCCTGCTACTTTACCAAATTCATTGATTAGCTCTAGTAGTTTTCTGGTAGCATCTTTAGGATTCTCTATGTATAGTATCATGTCATCTGCAAACAGTGACAGCTTTACTTCTTCTTTTCCGATTTGGATTCCTTTTATTTCCTTTTCTTCTCTGATTGCTGTGGCTAAAACTTCCAAAACTATGTTGAATAAGAGTGGTGAGAGTGGGCAACCTTGTCTTGTTCCTGACCTTAGTGGAAATGCTTTCAGTTTTTCGCCATTGAGGATGATGTTGGCTGTGGGCTTGTCATATACGGCCTTTATTATATTGAGGAAAGTTCCCTCTACACCTACTTTCTGCAGGGTTTTTATCATAAATGGGTGTTGAATTTTGTCAAAAGCTTTCTCTGCATCTATTGAGATGATCATATGGTTTTTCTCCTTCAATTTGTTAATATGGTTAATCACATTGATAGATTTGCGTATATTGAAGAATCCTTGCATTCCTGGAATAAACCCCACTTGATCATGGTGTATGATCCTTTTAATGTGCTGTTGGATTCTGTTTGCTAGTATTTTGTTGAGGATTTTTGCATCTATGTTCATCAGTGATATTGGCCTGTAGTTTTCTTTCTTTGTGACATCCTTGTCTGGTTTTGGTATCAAGGTGATGGTGGCCTCGTAGAATGAGTTTGGGAGTGTTCCTCCCTCTGCTATATTTTGGAAGAGTTTGAGAAGAATAGGTGTTAGCTCTTCTCTAAATGTTTGATAGAATTCGCCTGTGAAGCCATCTGGTCCTGGGCTTTTGTTTGTTGGAAGATTTTTAATCACAGTTTCAATTTCAGTGTTTGTGATTGGTCTGTTCATATTTTCTATTTCTTCCTGATTCAGTCTTGGCAGTTTGTGCATTTCTAAGAATTTGTCCATTTCTTCCAGATTGTCCATTTTATTGGCATAGAGTTGCTTGTAGTAATCCCTCATGATTTTTTGTATTTCTGCAGTGTCAGTTGTTACTTCTCCTTTTTCATTTCTGATTCTATTGATTTGAGTCTTCTCCCTTATTTTCTTGATGAGTCTGGCTAATGGTTTATCAATTTTGTTAATCTTCTCAAAGAACCAGCTTTTAGTTTTATTGATCTTTGCTATTGTTTCCTTCATTTCTTTTTCATTTATTTCTGATCTGATTTTTATGATTTCTTTCCTTCTGCTAACTCTGGGGTTTTTTTGTTCTTCTTTCTCTAATTGCTTGAGGTGCAAGGTTAGGTTGTTTATTCGAGATGTTTCCTGCTTCTTAAGGTGGGCTTGTATTGCTATAAACTTCCCTCTTAGAACTGCTTTTGCTGCATCCCATAGGTTTTGGGTCGTTGTATCTCCATTGTCATTTGTTTCTAGGTATTTTTTAATTTCCTCTTTGATTTCTTCAGTGATCACTTCGTTACTAAGTAGTGTATTGTTTAGCCTCCATGTGTTTGTATTTTTTACTGCTCTTTTCCTATAATTGATATCTAATCTCATGGCGTTGTGGTCGGAAAAGATACTTGATATAATTTCAATTTTCTTAAATTTACCAAGGCTTGATTTGTGACCCAAGATATGATCTATCCTGGAGAATGTTCCATGAGCACTTGAGAAAAATGTGTATTCTGTTGTTTTTGGATGGAGTGTCCTATAAATATCAATTAAGTCCATCCTGTTTAATGTATCATTTAAAGCTTGTGTTTCCTTATTTATTTTCATTTTGGATGATCTGTCCATTGGTGAAAGTGGGGTGTTGAAGTCCCCTACTATGAATGTGTTACTGTCGATTTCCCCTTTTATGGCTGCTAGTTTTTGCCTTATGTATTGAGGTGCTCCTATGTTGGGTGCATAAATATTTACAATTGTTATATCTTCTTCTTGGATCGATCCCTTAATCATTATGTAGTGTCCTTCTTTGTCTCTTCTGATAGTCCTTATTTTAAAGTCTATTTTGTCTGATATGAGAATTGCTACTCCAGCTTTCTTTTGGTTTCCATTTGCATGGAATATCTTTTTCCATCCCCTTACTTTCAGTCTGTATGTGTCTCTAGGTCTGAAGTGGGTCTCTTGTAGACAGCATATATATGGGTCTTGTTTTTGTATCCATTCAGCCAATCTGTGTCTTTTGGTGGGAGCATTTAGTCCATTTACATTTAAGGTAATTATCGATATGTATGTTCCTATTCCCATTTTCTAAATTGTTTTGGGTTCGTTATTATAGGACTTTTCCTTCTCTTGTGTTTTTGTCTAGAGAAGTTCCTTTAGCATTTGTTGTAAAGCTGGTTTGGTGGTGCTGAACTCTCTCAGCTTTTGCTTGTCTGTAAAGGTTTTAATTTCTCCATCAAATCTGAATGAGATCCTTGCTGGGTAGAGTAATCTTGGTTGCAGGTTTTTCTCCTTCATCACTTTCAGTATGTCCTGCCACTCCCTTCTGGCTTGTAGAGTTTCTGCTGAGAGATCAGCTGTTAACCTTATGGGGATTCCCTTGTGTGTTATTTGTTGTTTTTCCCTTGCTGCTTTTAATATGCTTTCTTTGTATTTAGTTTTTGACAGTTTGATTAATATGTGTCTTGGCGTATTTCTCCTTGAATTTATCCTGTATGGGACTCTCTGTGCTTCCTGGACTTGATTAACGATTTCCTTTCCCATATTAGGGAAGTTTTCAACTATAATCTCTTCAAATATTTTCTCAGTCCCTTTCTTTTTCTCTTCTTCTTCTGGAACCCCTATAATTCGAATGTTGGTGCGTTTAATGTTGTCCCAGAGGTCTCTGAGACTGTCCTCAGTTCTTTTCATTCTTTTTTCTTTATTCTGCTCTGCAGTAGTTATTTCCACTATTTTATCTTCCAGGTCACTTATCCGTTCTTCTGCCTCATTTATTCTGCTATTGATCCCATCTAGAGTATTTTTCATTTCATTTATTGTGTTGTTCATCATTGTCTGTTTCATCTTTATTTCTTCTAGGTCCTTGTTAACTGCTTCTTGCATTTTGTCCATTCTATTTCCAAGATTTTGGATCATCTTTACTATCATTATTCTGAACTCTTTTTCAGGTAGACTGCCTATTTCCTCTTCATTTGTTAGGTCTGGTGGGTTTTTATCCTGCTCCTTCATCTGCTGTGTGTTTTTCTGTCTTCTCATTTTGCTTATCTTACTGTGATTGGGTTCACCTTTTTGCAGGCTGCAAGTTCGTAGCTCCCGTTGTTTTTGATGTCTGTCTCCAGTGGCTAAGGTTGGTTCAGTGCGTTGTGTAGGCTTCCTGGTGGAGGGGACTAGTGGCTGTGTTGTGGTGTATGAGGCTAGATCTTGTCTCTGTAGTGGGAGGTCCACGTCTGGTGGTGTGTTTTGGGGTGTCTGTGGACTTATTATGATTTTAGGCAGCCTCTCTGCTAGTGGGTGGGGTTGTGTTCCTGTTTTGCTATATGGTTGGCATAGGTTGTCCAGCACTGTAGCTTGCTGGTCGTTGAGTGAAGCTGGGTGCTGGTGTTGAGATGGAGATCTCTGGGAGATTTTCGCCGTTTGATATTATGTGGGGCTGGGAGGTCTCTTCTTGACGAGTGTTCTGAAGTTGGCTCTCCCACCAGAGTCCCAGAGTCCTGACTCCTGGCTGGAGCAGCAAGAGCCTTTCATCCACTGGGCTCAGAATAAAAGGGAGAGAAAGTAGAGAGAATTAGTAGAAGTAGAAGCAAATAGGAAAGAAAGAAAGAAAGAAAGAAAGGAGGGAAGGAAGGAAGGAGGGAAGGAAGTAAGAAAGTAAGAAGAAAAGAAAGGAAGAAGGCAAGAAGGAAAGAAAGGAGGGAGGGAGGGAGGAGGGAAGGAAGGAAGGAATGAGGGAAGGAAGGAAAAAATACAGAAAGAAAGAAGATACAGTAAAATAAAATAAAGTATAATAAAGTTATTGAATTAAAAAAATAATTATTTAGAGAAAAAAAAAAGGGACGGATAGAACCTTAGGACAAATGGTGGAAGCAAAGTTATAGAGACAAAATCTTACATAGAAGCATACACATATACCCTCAGAAAAAGAGGTAAAGTGGAAAAAATCATAAAACTTGCTCTCCAAGTCCACCTCCTCAATTTGGGACGATTCGTTGTCTCAAAAAGGGAAGAAAGGAAGGAAAGATAGAAAGAAGGTAAGGTATAATAGAGTTCTTTAAATTAAAATTAATTATTAAGAAAAAAATTTTAAAAAAAAAACAATGGACGGATAGAACGCTAGGACAAATGGTGGAAGCAAACCTATACAGACAAGATCTCACACAGAAGCATACACATACACATTCACAAAAAGAGGAAAAGGGGAAAAAATCATAGATCTTGCTCTAGAAGTCCGCCTCCTCAATTTGGGATGATTCGCTGTCTATTCATGTATTCCACAGAGGCAGGGTACATCAAATTGATTGTGTAGCTTTAATCCGCTGTTTCTGAGGCTGCTGGGAGAGATTTCCCTTTTTCTTCTTTGTTCTCACAGCTCACAGGGGCTCAGCTTTCGACTTGGCCCTGCCTCTGCGTGTAGGTCGCTGGAGGGCGTCTGCTTTTTGCTCAGACAGGACGGCGTTAAAGGAGCCGCTGACTCGGGGGCTCTGGCGCTCTCAGGCCGGGGGCAGGG
>NW_006779357.1:280103-280324 GCF_000442215.2 Lipotes vexillifer | reverse complement strand
CACAAGCCTCTCGGGCTGGTGAGTGCCGGTCGGCACCGATCCTCTGTGCGGGAATCTCTCCGCTTTGCCCTCCGCACCCCCGTTGCTGCGCTCTCCTCCGCGGCTCCGAAGCTCCCCGCTCAAGACCATTTTAAATTAAACTGTAAAAACCATTCTTAGCTCATAAACCATTACAACAAAAAGGTAGCAGGCCACTCCCTCTTGCAAGAGCACAGGAATCA
>NW_006779357.1:271516-280093 GCF_000442215.2 Lipotes vexillifer | reverse complement strand
TCAAAAATCACCAGCAGGAAGACACTGGAACTCACCAAAAAGGATACCCCATGTCCAAAGACAAAAGAGAAGCCACAATGAGCTGGTAGGAGTGGCGCAATCACAATAAAATCAAATCCCATAACTGCTGGGTTGGTGACTCACAAACTGGAAAATACTTATACCACAGAAGTACACCGTCTAGAGTGATGGTTCTGAGCCCCACGTCAGGCGTCCAAATGTGAGGGTCTGGCAATGGGAGGAGGACAGCATAGAGAATCAGACTTTGAAGGCTAGCAGGATTTGAGTGCAGGACTTCGACAGGACTGGGGGAAGCAGAGACTCCACTCTTGGAGGGCACACACAGGGTGGTGTGCATGTCGGGACCCAGGGGAGGGAGCAGTGACCCCATGGGAGACAGAACCAGACCTGCCTGCTGGTGTTGGAGGGTCTTCTGCTAAATAGTGGCAGAGCTGGAACTCAAATGTTATTTTGGTTAGAGGCAGGCAGTGGCTGTGTCTCACTGTGAGGACAAGGACACTGGCAGCAGAAGTTCTGGGAAGTACTCCTTGGCGTGAGCCCTCCCACAGCCCACCATTAGCCCAACCAAAGGGCTCGGGTAGTCTCCAGTGTTGGGTCACATCAGGCCAAAAACCAACAGGGAGGGAACCCAGCCCCACCCATCAGCAGAGAAGTGGATTAAAGTTTTATTGAGCTCTGCCCACCAGAGCAAGAGCCAGCTCTGCCCACCACCAGTTCCTCCCATCAGGAACCTTGCACAAACCTCTTAGATAGCCTCATCCACCAGAGGGCAGACAGCAGAAGCAAGACGAACTACAATCCTGCAGCCTGTGGAACAAAAACCACACTCAAGGAATGATAGACAAGATGACAAGGCAGAGGGCTATGTACCAGATGAAGGAACAAGATAAAACCCCAGAAAAACAACTAAATGAAGTGGAGATAGGCAACCTTCCAGAAAAAGAATTCATAATAATGATAGTGAAGGTGATTCAGGACCTCGGAAAAAGAATGGAGGCAAAGATCGAGAAGATGCAATAAATGTTTAACAAAGATCTAGAAGAATTAAAGAAAAAACAGAGATAAACAATACAATAACTGAAATGAAAAATACACTAGAAGGAATCAATAGCAGAATAACTGAGGCAGAAGAACAGATAAGTGACCTGGAAGACAGAATGGTGGAATTCACTGCTGTGGAACAGAATAAAGAAAAAAAGAATGAAAACAAATGAAGACAGCCTAAGAGACTTCTGGGACAACATTAAACACAACAACATTCACATTATAAGGGTCCCAGAAGGAGTAGAGAGAGAGAAACGACCCGAGGAAATATTTGAAGAGATTATAGTCGAAAAATTCCCTAACATGGGAAAGGAAATAGCCACCTAAGTCCATAAAGTGCAGAGAGTCCCATACAGAATAAACCCAAGGAGAAACACACTGAGACACATAGTAATCAAATTAGCAAAAATTAAAGACAAAGAAAAATTACAGAAAGCAGCAAGGGAAAAATAACAAATAACATACAAGGGAACTCCCATAAGGGTAACAGCTTATTTCTCAGCATAGACTCTACAAGCCAGAAGGGAGTGGCATGATATACTTGAAGTGATGAAAGAGAAGAACGTACAACCAAGACTACTCTACCAGGCAAGGGTCACATTCACATTTTATGGAGAAATCAAAAGCTTTACAGACAAGCAAAAGCTAAGAGAATTCAGCACCACCAAACCAGCTCTACAACAAATGCTAAAGGAACTTCTCTAAGTGGGAAGCACAAGAGAAGAAAAGGACCTACAAAAACAAACCCAAAACAATTAAGAAAATGGTCATAGGAAAATACACATCAATAATTACCTTAAATGTGAATGGATTAACTGCTTCAACCAAAAGACACAGGCTCACTGAATGAATACAAAATCAAGACCCATATCTATGCTATCTAAAAGAGACCCACTTCAGACCTAGGGAAACATTCAGACTGAAAGTGAGGGGATGGAAAAAGATATTCCATGCAAATGGAAATCTAAAGAAAGCTGGAGTAGCAATACTCATATTAGATAAAATAGACTTTAAAAGAAAGAATGTCACAAGAGACAAGGAAGGACACTACATAATGATCAAGGGACCAATCCAAGAAGAATATATAACAATTATAAATATATACGCACCCAACATTGGAGCACCTCAATACATAAGGCAACTGCTAACAGCTGTAAAAGTGGAAATCAAGTGTAACACAATAATAGCCGGGGATTTTGACAGCTCACTTACACCAATGGACAGATCATCCAAACAGAAAATTAAGAAGGATACACAAGCTTTAAATGACACAGGACACCAGATAGATTTACCTGAAAATTATAGGATATTCCATTCAAAAACAGCAGATTACACTTTCTTCTCAAGTGTGCACAGAACATTTTCCAGGATAGATCACATCTTGGGTCAAATATCAAGCCTCAGTACATTTAGGAAAATTGAAATCATATCAAGCATCTTTTCTGACCACAGCACTATGAGATTACAAATCAATTACAGGGAAAAAAAACGTAAAAAAGACATATACATGGAGGCTAAACAATGCGTTACTAAATAACCGAGAGATCACTGAAGAAATCAAAGAGGAAATCAAAAAATACCTAGAGACAAATGACAATGAAAACATGACGATCCAAAACCTATGGGATGCTGCAAAAACAGTTCTAAGAGGGAAGTTTAGAGCAATCCAAGCCTACCTCAAGGAACAACAAACATCTCAAATAAACAATCTAACCTTACACCTAAAGGAACTAGAGAAAGAAGAACAAACAAAACGCAAAGTTAGTAGAAAGAAAGAAATCGTAAAGATCAGAACAGAAATAAATGAATTAGAAAAAAAGAAAACAATAGCAAAGATCAATAAAACTAAAAGCTGGTTCTTTGAGAAGACAAACAAAATTGATAAACCATTAGCCAGCCTCATCAAGAAAAAGAGGGAAAGGACTCAAATCAATAAAATTGGAAATGAAAAAGGAGAAGTTACAACGGACACCACAGAAATACAAAGCCTCTTAAGAGACTACTACAAGCAACTCTATGCCAATAAAATGGACAACCTGGAAGAAATGGACAAATTCTTAGAAAGGTATAACCTTCCAAGACTGAACCAGGAAGAAATAGAAAAAATGAACAGACCAATCACAAGTAATGAAATTGAAACTGTGATTAAAAATATTCCAATAAACAAAAGTCCAGGACCAGATGGCTTCACAGGTGAATTCTATCAAACATTTAGAGAAGAGCTAACACCCATCCTTCTCAAACTCTTCCAAAAAAATTGCAGAGGAAGGAACACTTCCAAACTCATTCTATGAGGCCACAATCACCCTGATACCAAAACTAGACAAAGATACTACCAAAAACAGGAAATTACAGACCAATATCACGGATGAATATAGATGCAAAAATCCTCAACAAAATACTAGCAAACAGAATCCAACAACACATTAAAAGGATCATACACCATGATCACGTGGGGTTTATCCCAGGGATGCAAGGATTCTTCAATATACACAAATCAATCAATGTGACACACCATGTTAACAAATTGAAGGATAAGAACCATATGATCATCTCAATAGATGCAGAAAAAGCTTTTGACAAAATTCAACACCCATTTATGATAAAAACTCTCCAGAAAGTGGGCATAGAGGGAACCTATCTCAACATAATAAAGGCCATGTACGACAAACCCACAGCAAACATCATTCTCAATGGTGAAAAACTGAAAGCATTTCCTCTAAGATCTGGAACAAGACAAGGATGTCAACTCTCACCACTATTGCTGAACACAGTTTTGGAAGTCCTAGCCATGGCAGAGAAGAAAAAGAAATAAAATGAATACAAATTGGAAAAGAAGAAGTAAAACTGTCACTGTTTGCAGATGACATGAGACTATACATAGAAAATCCTAAAGATGCCACCAGAAAACTACTAGAGCTAATCAATGAATTTGGTAAAGTTACAGGATACAAAATTAATGCACAGAAATCTTTTGCATTCCTATACACTAATGATGAAAAATCTGAAATAGAAATTAAGGAAACACTCCCATTTACCATTGCAACAAAAAGAATAAAATATCTAGGAATAAACCTACCTAGGGAGACAAAAGACCTGTATGCAGAAAACTATAAGATACTGCTGAAAGAAATTTAAGATGATACTAACAGATGGAGAGATATACCATGATCTTGGATTGGAAGAATCAATATTGTGAAAATGACTGTACTACCCAAAGCAATCTACAGATTCAATGCAATCCTTATGAAATTACCAATGGCATTTTTTAGAGAACTACAACAAAAAATCTTAAAATTTGTATGGAGGCACCAAAGACCCTGAATAGCCAAAGCAGTCTTGAGGGAAAAAACTGGAGCTGGAAGAATCAGACTTCCTGACTTCAGTCTATACTACAAAGCTACAGTAATCAAGACAATATGGTACTGCTGCAAAAACAGAAATATAGATCAATGGAACAGCATAGAAAGCCCAGAAATAAACCCATGCACCTATGGTCAACTAATCTATGAAAAAGGAGGCAAGGATACACAATGGAGAAAAGGCAGTCTCTTCAATACGTGGTGCTGGGAAAACTGGGCACCTACATGTAAAAGAATGAAAGTAGAGCCCTCCCTAACACCATACACAAAAATAAAATAAAAATGGATTAGAGACCTAAATGTAAGACCAGACACTATAAAACTCTTAGAGGAAAACTTAGGAAGAACACTCTGACATAAATCACTGCAAGATCTTTTTTGATCCATCTCCTAGAGTAATGGAAATAAAAACAAATAAAACAAATTGGACCTTATGAAACTTAAAAGCTTTTGCAAAGCAAAGGAAACTACAAACAAGATGAAAAGACAACCCTCAGAATGGGAGAAAATATTTGCAAATGAATCAACGGACAAAGGATTAATCTCCAAAATATATAAACAGCTCATGCAACTCAATATTAAAAAAACAAACAACCCAATCCAAAAATGGGCAGAAGACCTAAATAGACATTTCTCCAAAGAGGACATACAGATGGCCAAGAAGCACATGAAAAGCTTTTCAACATCACTAATAATCAGAGAAATGCAAATCAGAACTACAATGAGGTATCACCTCACACCAGTTAGAATGGGCATCATCAGAAAGTCTACAAACAACAAATGCTGGAGAGGGTGTTGAGAAAAGGGAACCCTCTTGCACTGTTTGTGGGAATGTAAATTGATACAGCCACTATGGAGAACAGTATGGAGGTTCCTTAAAAAACTAAAAATAGAATTACCATATCACTGAACAATCCCACTACTGGGCATATACCTAGAGAAAACCATAATTCAAAAAGACACATGCACCCTAGTGTTCATTGCAGCAGTATTTACAATAGCCAGGTCATGGAAGCAACCTAAATGCCCATCGACAGATGAATGGATAAAGAAGATGTGGTACATATATACAATGGAATATTACTCATGCATAAAAACGAACGAAATTGGGTCATTTGTAGAGACATGGATGAATCTAGAGGCTGTCATACAGAGTGAAGTAAGTCAGAAAGAGAAAAACAAATATCGTATATGAATGCATATATGTGAGACATAGAAAAATGGTACAGATTAACTGGTTTGCAGGACAGAAATTGAGACACAGATGTAGAGAACAATCCTATGGATACCAAGGGGGGAAAGCGGCGGAGGGGGAGGGGGTGGTGGTGTGATGAATTGGGAGATTGGTATCGACACATATACACTAATATATATATATATATATATATATATATATATATATATATAATGGATAAGTAATAAGAACCTGCTGTATGAAAAAATAAATAAAATAAAATTCAAAAAATTCAAAAAAAAAAAAAAGGCAGCAGGCCATATTTAGCCCAAGGGCCATAATTTGCTGATCTCGCCTATAAATTAGTTCTTTCAATCAAATGTGAATATAATATTTCCTCAAATTGAGCAGGTATTTATTTCTTGAGTATGATGTGGAAAATAAGTAGTCTTTCAAAGTTCACTTGCAGAGTTAGTGGTGTTGCAGGAATTTTATTTGCAAAGGAAAGCCAACAGTCAGAAAGAGGCATATGGTTGCTTATGAGTGGATATTTATGCGTTGCTAAGTTATTTCTAATCTCCAGGCAGAAATGGGGAAAGCCCAAGTAGGTAGGCATGCTACAAAGCAATTTGCTTCACCATAGCCATAGTAGTCTTTTTTACGTAAAGGACTTTGCAGTTCTTTAAAGCAGTCTATGTTCTATCCTACTCACAGTTTAGGGGATGTGGAATATGCTGAAGTTTAAATGCAGTCTGTTCCTTTAATTCATGACAGGGAAGCAGGAAAATGACAATAGTTTGAAAGCAACTGATGTACAGGTGGCAATTGGTGAAATAACAAAAGTTTCAAGCTAAGTCCTCTTGGTTCATTGTCAGATCACACCAAAGTACCAAGAAAAAAAGGGAAAATGTCATATTAGCATAGATGTTTTGCAAATGTCAGATTTAACAATGCTTAGGTGACAAATTTGGTGCTCCACCATTTCTTTCTTTCTTTATTTTAATCAAAGGGAAATCACAGTTGGAAATCCAACCAGAATGCTATCAAATGTCATTAGCCTTTGTATGCTTTATTGAAAATGGTGGGTAGGTTTCCTCTTCTTAAAATGGTTAAATTAAGATAATTTTCAGCATTTAAAAGTCAGTAAGTGTCCATATAATAATAACAATCAATGAAAAATTCAGGGTTCTTTAAAAAACTAGGTTTCAGGGAGAAAACACAAGCATGAATTTGTCCATTCCAGCATGATATTTTTGCAGACTGCCCAGCCTTGGAATAACCAGCTGCAACAGGAAGATGGCTAAGGAACGAGGATGATGTGCCTGGCTGGCTTCCTACACTTCCTCCTTTCCCAAACCCATGACTTCCCTCATAAAAAGTTATCCCACTAGGAAACCTAGAAAAGAATTTTTACTAGGCTTATATGTAAAAGAAAGAATTAAACTCTCAAAATATTTACTAAGAACTGGTCATGCTGTTTCTTGTATTCCCTGTATTGTGATTATAGCGGAGAGAAGACATTTTGATCAAACTCATTAGGGGGAGAAGAGCACAATTTGAAGTTTCTTGGGTTCTCAGAGGTGAAACTTAATTGAAATCAATATGGGAAAAAGCAATGAGTAAAAACTGCTGCTCTGAACATAGGAAACTTTAATCAGCTAAAAGCGTGATATGTGTAGAGTTCCTTGTGGAGTTGAAGTTTGTTCAATAAAAATGTTTCTATGAAGTTACATTGCTCTCCCTAGTTCACAGGCACTAGTCGAGCATCAGGATCACCACCATTGCTTTTTTTCTTGTAAGCATCCAAAAGTTTACAAATCTGAAGATATCTATAATTATCTAAAAACCTACTAAGATATTGAAGTGGAGGTAGAATTAATTTTGCCCAGTAAAGACATTATTGGAAATATTGGCTGTAAATAAAACCTCTGAATCAAATTTTGTTTCCCCACTGATTTTCATGATTTGGGAGAGAAATTTAATGTTATTTGTATTGATCTTCAGTAGACTGTGATTTCTAACAGTTTAGCATTGTATCTTTTCCGTCCTACTCCCAACTTTTGTGAAATAGCAAGTTATAAGCAAATATTTAAATGTACTTGGAACTTAAGGCAATTCAACTTTAATATTTTAAGTATGGTGGAAATAATATTTACACAAGTAGCCATCTCATTTTATGGGCTCTTAATTTTAGGATATTATGTAATGGATTCTACCTGTGTGTGTATAGGAGTGTGTGCATATGTGTGTGTGTATACACCCCAAGTGTCTTTCATATAAATTTTCTCTCAGGACCAACAATCAAATAATTTCAAATGATATATTTATTTATATTCCACCATCACAGGAAGACCTTTAAATGTATTCTTATCAGAAAATGAGACATTCTACCACTTTTCTGTGAGATATATTATTGCCTAGTGTTTGTAATACTGTCTTGCTAATCTCCGACTGCATTTTATTTCCATTTTCTGATTGACCTCTTCAACTTGCATGATTTCTGATGCCACCAACAGCTTTTATTAACTATAAACATTTACCTGTGATGAAATAATAATCCAAAGTTGATTCAGTCATATTAGTTAATTACCTGATCAATCTAGTGAGCAAATTCAATTCAACCTCTTTTCTGATGGAATTGGCCAATGGTTTGAATGAAATTTCTGGTCAATTAAATCCAGATTGTAGCAAAAGTAGTTTCACATATACACAGCCATACTATGGGCTTCCATCCCCCACCTCCATGTCATTGAACCAGAGTAATGTGTTGCACATTCATTCATTCAGCAAATGCTTATTGATTGCCTATTATGTGATTGACACTGCTCTAAGTTCTAGAGATACAGTGAGGAATAGGACAGTGTCCCTCTCTTTAGTATGCTTATAGACAATTATTCAAGGGCATGAGGACCCTGCCTTCAAGAGCCGTGTGGCAATGGAGTAAACAGAGGTATAAATACAGAGGGTTTACTCTTT
>NW_006779357.1:258927-271496 GCF_000442215.2 Lipotes vexillifer | reverse complement strand
TCCCTAATAGAAGTAGGCAAGGGTCCCTGGGTACACAAATGGACCAGTGGCTCGTTTTGTCTCAGGGTCGACATGAAGAAGTACTTCATGTGGCAAAATATGAGGCCAGTACAACAGGCAGATGAGCCACGCTAAGATCAGAATTGATTTGATAGGCAAGGGAGAGCCAGCAGAAGTTTTTAAGTTGACAGAGCTTCCACCCTCCTGTATTGTGTTAACTGTTAATCAGTTTGTCAGGAAAACTTAAACACTAAATTTTCTGGCCAACATCATAAAAAAAGAAAAAGAAAAGGATTATTCAAGAGCAGTTGCTTGCTTAGTTTTCCCCACTCTGGTATCAATACTGTGATTCTAATAGCCAAGTAGGCTTCACTAGGTCAGGTACTTAATACTGTTTACTAGGGTTTTTAATCTGAGGAGTGTCAGGGGGTATTTTATGGGCAATGAAATAAAGAATTGATAATTATGAGGCCCCACCCTCTGTAATGAGGACTATATACATTTTACAAGACTTTACAATGAATTCTAATGTCAGCCTCCATTTATTTTTCAGAAAGAATCTAGTGCTAGTCCTGGCCAGGTATGGATCTTGTGTGTGCCCTATGTTTGTATGTATTCCACTGAGTCTAATCTCTGCCTTTTATTTTCTTGTAAGGCTGTTCATTCTAAGTCCATAACTTCAGAAATCACTGTAAAATTGCTATATCCCTGCTTCTCCAACTGGAGTTTGTTATCTCTCTAATCTCTCTATCAGAATTGTTCTGCTGGTTGGGGCCAACATGGGGCAGAAAAAATGAGGGGTGCTACTTTGGTGAAGTCATATCTTACTTGGATTCAGAGCTAAAAATTGAACCCCCGCTTGGTACTATTTGTGCTATTTGCCTATGCCATCTCCTGGGTAACACAATTAAACATTTCCAGGTAATGGTCATTACTATTTAATGTGTTTAATAAGTATGCCTTGCCATACCCTGTGGGATACACTAGCATGAGGAGACTCCTCCTGGTGCTTTTACTTCAGTTCGTCTCATGAGTTTAACTGCTATATTTGGTGACTGGTGGTTCAGTACTTAGAGCAGCCATTAAATGATTTGGTGTGTTTGTAGGACTCTCCTAGAAACACATGTTACTGTTTTTGCATTTCTTTCTTTCAAAGGCTAGCAAAATGCCAATTTAGTTGGTTGTTTATCTAGATTAAAATAAAAGTAGAATTTAAAAAGCAAATCTTTATGCTGTCCAAGCATTTCATTATCCATTTGCAGACTGCATTACATGGAAAGACTCATTTTGCAATAGTACAGATAATTGCCAAATAAATATTTTTGCCATTACTAATACATGATAGTAGAACTAGAGTGGAGAACTAAACTCTAAGGTCTTTGGAGATATGAGTTGTACCTTAAATCATATTTGTAATCTTTAATAACTGCATAGTGATGGGCACACAAATGCTCGAAAATGATTTGACAAACTTAAAATATCAAAAAGTTGATAATGTGTTACTGCTCTAGCTTAGGGATTTCAGAGGAAGCTTGGAAAATATTTACCTTTCATAGTCTTCCACGAGAAGATACTCTATGCAGATGGCCAGATCCTCCCAAAAACTACTGCCTTTGCACACTGTGTCAGGAGGGGTTTAGGGTTTTTAATTACTAGTTACCGTTCTGCTCTAGAGAAACCTTAAGCAGAGGTTCTAAAAACTCAAGCTGTGGACTTGGAACTAACTCCACACTTTAGCACTTTCTTAAGATTGCCATTACAATGAGACCTGGGAGAGAGATTGCCACAGTGGGTCTAGAAGGCAGTATCATCATCTTTAATGGAATCAGCTCCATGTATGTCAAATAAAGCGTGGAATTAAGACTAACCAGGGGCATCAGGGAGGATAGTGTTTTGTGACTTTGTGCATTATCGAATGTATTCAAGTGTTAACAAGATGATTACTCACTGCACCTGAATATGCATCCAGGTTAATGTTTTCTTATTGAAAGGAGATTTCATTAGGATAGTGCTCATTCACATTTATCCAGCTGACTTCAGGAGGTGGTATAGATTTTTCTACAGCCAACAACTCTTATAAGGCCCAGGCTTATATTAGATTTTCCCTAGTACTGATTTTATTTACTTTGACCTTTATTGTCTGTTTCTCCTAAACCCTCCTTTTTGGGCAGTTGCAAATGGGTGCAGTAAATATCATTCGTGGAGGCACGTGCAAATGTGATCTGTGTTTTCTGTCACACTCTGCTACAGGCAGTGCAACAAATGCGAAGAAATAAATGAGCATTTGATTGACTATAGTGAGAAACACCGTTAAGGAGGCTGTGCTCAAGTGTAGTGTTTATTTACATGCACTAATTGACTCAAAAGAGTGTCATCATAATTTGCTCATGGTGCATGTATTCAGGTGGTGCATGTATTCAGGTTATTTGGAAGAACTGAAGCCATCGTCAGAAAATTACAGTATTATCTCAATATTTTAGTTGAAAGTAGGTTGTGACAACAACAAACTCCTATTTTCTTCTAACTCCTCACCCTTGTGTCACTGTGTACACTGCATATGAAAATAGAGTAGCAAGAGATTAGAGGAGGAGGAATAGAGAACGGGCAGAATTCGTTAGGGAAATTTTCTGGAGAAATCAACTTCTAAATTAACTTATGAGAGGGATATGGGTGAGAGGGCAGTAGAGCCAAGTTACTATGTCCTGCTGGGTTTTCTTATGCCTGGGAATGGAGAGATCTTGGGCAGAGATAAAGCTATATAAACTCATAGTGGATAGAGTCACTCCTGCACCCCGAGCTTTCCCTGCCCTGCCAAGTAAACCAAGTTAGGAATGTGGAATCCATCCAAGTCATTGTGTGCTTTCTAGTGGGAGAATGAAGACTTACAGAGGAGGAGAACCTTGATGAATGGAGAGGGAGGATTGCAAGATGGCCTGAGGCAGGTAGTGAGAGTGGACAGCCCTGTAAGAAGGGGCCTTTCTACATATTCTAGAGTCGTGCTGTACAGTGCAATAGCCACTAACCATATGTGTCTATTTAAATGTAAATGAATGAAAATTCAATTCAACTGAAAAGTAATTTCCTTAGTTACACTAGCTACATTTCAAGTGCTCAATATGGCTAACCACTACTATATTGGAAAGCAGATACAGAACATTTTTACCACCCCAGAAAATTCTATTGGAAGCACTGTTCTAAAGCAATGGGCAGGAATAACTATTTGACACCTTAAGTGATAGGAGGCCCTTAGAGAGCTATGAGTGCCAGAGTTACTACAAAACTCTTTTTTTGTATGTGTAAACAAGTGAGAACACTACTGTTGTCTTCCCTTGCACCCTTCCCTAATGCCTCCACTGACCAGCAAGAAAATCTATTTAGGTGGTTCAACTGTTATTTTGGATGAATTAAAGCATTAGTTTATGTTTTCATTCTTTCATTCAACAATGGAGCAACTACCATCTTTGAGGCACTATTAGCAGATCTTGTGGAGTTTGTGAGGTTAAATTAGGCACTACCTGCCCTTGAGGTATTTATAATCCAATGGGATAACTGTTAAAAAAAAAGAGAGAGCAAAATGGAAATCACCAATAGAGGGGCATAGGCAAAGTGCTATGAAAAGTGAGAGGAGGAAAACTCCTCTGGGGCTAGGGAACTGGAAGGGTAGCTGCCATTTATTGAGTGGCAACCTAGTACATGCCAGGTTTTTAACCTAGGTAACCCTATGTTATACTCCACCATGTCTAAAAAGGTACATTCTGTTATAGAAATCATACATTTTCAGTAGTAGCTAAATATGAATTTTCTTAGAGTCCACAGGATGGTATACATCATTTCTTGACTTTGTAACCCATAGAAAGTCAGACTCTAATTAGCACTTGGTACTACCTTCCCTCTTCCCCTTTCCACTCCTCTGCCCTCTCCCCAGAGTCCTGGCTCCATCATGCTAGTAGCCCATATGGTGGAAGCCTGTGAAACTATCCTTCCTGGATCCATGCTGGTTCTTTCAGACTTCCACAGAGATAAGGTTAAATGCTTTTGGATTATTGATGTTGGAGCAGCACAAAGACAAATAAAACTCTTTCTTACTAATACTGATAATTTTTGGTGTGTAACTTTGCCTATGGTGCTAAAAATAACCCTTACTATACCCGAGAGGTAAGACTGGAAAGGAGCTATAGGGGCATGACACGTTATCCTGTGCCCTCTCCCAATACTCACAATATCTCACTTAATCAGAAAAGGTTTTATGGAAGACATAGAAGAATTTGGATATTGAATATGCTAAGAGGACACTGTATATACACTGACAAATTCAAGTGCCAGGGTTTTTTGTTGTTGTCATTGCTTGTTTGTTTCTTTGTTGTTCGTTTGAGCATATTACACAAAATAAGTCATTTGCAGATTAAATTCATAACAGTGTGTAGTTCAGTTTGAGAAAGGAAATGGAATAGGGAAGGGAGCAGTGGGACCTACAGCAGGAGAGATTGGTAGAGAGAGACTAGGCTGGGGAAGGTCTGAAAAGCTAAGGAAGTAGTTGGAATTTATTTGGTAGAAATAAAAACCCTAACCATCAACTAATGTTACCCCAGCTGTTTAAAAATGAGAAATTATTGTTTGCTCTCTCTTTTTATAGATGAATCTCATATTGACATAGACAGATATCATCTAGCTATGTGGTAGAAGAGGACATGTGGTAGAGCTGCCTACTTGGTTCATTCAGTTACCATTAGGCATGAAAGGGTTCAAGTATGACAATGGGAGGAAGAAGATACAAAAGAAATACACTTAATTAATGACCTCTGATCTCAGTTTATAGCTTGATTAGGGGATAGACTGTAGTCACACAACATACTGAAGAACACTGTAGCAGAAAATGCCACTGAAACCTCAATAGTCATTCTACTTTTTACCTTTTTAAGGACCCCAATATTGTTGTTGACAGCAACTTGCCTCCTCAGATTCACTTGCAGCTATGGTGGTTTGTGTGATAATTTCCTGCCGAATGGCACATAGACTGAGATTAGGAACTACCTCTTCCTGCTTTCCTTCCATTTTTGATTAGAATGCACACACTATTAGGCTGGAGGTAGAGCAGCCATCCTGGGACCAGGAAATGACAAGCACAAGGATGAAAATCAAACGTCATGGTTAAAGTGTAAGGATATAATGAACCTGGAATGTTGATGACATTGTGAAGGAGCTGTCCCTGGCCCTGAACTGCTTACCTCTGGCATTTTCATTATGTGAGAGGGAGAAAAAAAAAAAACCACCACCCATTTGTTTCAGCCACTGAATTTGGGTTTTCTGTTACTACTCAAAGCCAAATGCAAACCCAATTGATACAATGCCATGGAGTAGACTATCCCAAAGTGCAAATGAATATGTAATGCTAACACCCTAAGAGGCTTTATGGAAGAGTTTTTAAGCTTAGGTGGAAGCTTTGAAGGATTAAAGGAACAATTTCAGGTGTTTGATAGCAAATGCTAATGTGAGGTTGTAGTATAAAATTATGTTTATGAGAGGAAGGCATTTTAAAGAAATCCAAATGTGGAATACATTAATATTAGTGGTATGAGAAGTGGATGTAGGTATGTAAAGAGGTACAAGTGGTGTAGAGGGGACATCAGATATCATGGGGCCCAAACAATAACTACAAAATCCTCCAAACTAATAGGCCCAAAAAGAGGTTGCAGGGAAGTGACACGGCCAGAATGCAAAGCCCCTTCCCTGGGATCCACATCCTCATTTATTCTTATAAATGAATCTATGATGTATCTCAGGCCTAAATGAGTGCCATTCTTTTTCATTAGTAAGTTCTTTAAAATCAAAAATGTTTTCTTTAAGGGAAAGCTTTAGCTGTTACTAATTTATATCTCATTAAATTTTCACCTTGTTTTCCAAGGTTCCGTCTAAGCTACATCTTTCATTAAGATTTTAAGCTACAGGCTATATGTAATTTATTGAAATACCCCAGATAGACAGGAAGAAATATTTGAAACACATAGGTGAACATTAGCTTAGAAGGCTTAGAGTGTTGCAAGCCTTTGAATGATGAAGTTTATCTTTATAGGTCACTTAAGGGATGTCAAGTGAAATAACCAGTGATATTGTAAGTTAGAGAAAGAGAAAGGTAGAGACAGAGAGATCAAGAGTGAAAGAGAGAGAGAGAGAGAGATTCTTTTCCCATCTTAAGTTTGTAAGTCGAAATAAATTAGGCTACAATTTTATGTAGAGTACCTAAGGCAAGCTACGATGTCTCAGAGAAAGAAAACCTTAGATCTCATCATTTCGGATGCCATATTTCAGGATATTTGGGTTGAAATAGGGCCCCAAAATGACATTATAAAGGGTTATATACCCTAAGGCGAGCTGTCATAGAGACTAAGAATTTTGTACAGTTTTCCCCCCAAAATAGTTGGCTGAAAATATAACATCAGTACCCTATTATTTTCCTTGCATAAAATTAACACATCACAACCAATGGTTTTTTTCAATTATGTGGCATTAAATGAGTCTTAAAAGCGATTAGGACAAGATCTGTGGTAGCTTTGGAGAATTCCTGCAATTGACAGTTTGACACAGCATGGTTTCAGATTATGTCAAATCCTACAAAACATGTGTAGCCCGCTTGGGAGGAGGGATTCTTTTCAATTCAATCTTGTTGGAAATATTTGCCACGAAGTAATAATAATTCCTTTAATATGCAAATGATTATAATTGCATTTATTACACTGTCAAATGCAAGCTCAAATACTGGTTCTTTGTTTTACAGCCAAGCATATCAGACAAAGTAAGAGAAATGGCTGCTTTCATCGTTAAGTTCATAAGAGGAAGAACAAATTCTCTTTTCCCTGAAGTTTCTTGCTTTTTCTCTCAGATGTGTAGATGTGTCAGATGTGTTCTTTCCTCCCAATCTCAGTAAAAAAAGAAAGAAGAAGAATTGAGCTGATCACTGAAGGATTTTGACATTCAGATTTTTCTCCTTAGTTTGCATCTGTATCCCAATAGTCCTTTAGGTGCACAACACTTTTTTTTTTTTTTTTTTTTTTTTTTTTTTTTGGGGTAGGGGGTCCTCTCCCTGTTGTGGCCTCTCCCGTTGTGGAGCACAGGCTCAGCGGCCATGGCTCACGGGCCCAGCCGCTCTGCGCATGTGGGATCTTCCCAGACTGGGGCACGGACCCTTGTCCCCTGTATTGGCAGGCGGACTCTCAACCACTGAGCCACCAGGCAAGCCCGGTGCACAACACTTTTGCTAAGACACATTGCACCTTTGAAGGGGACTTTGCCATAAAGTACTCATGTAACTACCTTTATTCTTATCTACTGGTTGATCTTATTGTACTTTATTTCCCAGGTGTCTCATTTTTTTCCTCATCACTTAAACAGGAATAAAGTTTTGTCCTGTTCATTTTTCCAGCAATTTCCACTTCATTCACCTGGGTTCATTTCATCTTTCACTTCTTGTTGGAGAGGCCCTTCCTAGATGCTATGTTTTTTCCATCATTAGGCACAAGGAGGGAAGAGAGGGGAGGTGGAGCCAAGGAAATAGTCCCTCTGCAGCTTCAGTGAGGGTTGTTTAAATCTGTAACTTTCAGAAGACATTTCCAGTGTGTGGGACTTTTCTATTCTTTTGCATAGGGATACCTTTGTACAGAATACTTAGTTCTCTTGTTATACCTCCTGTACCCAAGAGATTACAGCCAGAGTCTCCTTTGGACATACGGTGTGGAGTGTGTGTGAATCTGTTGTCTTCTCTCTGTTTCTTTGCCTCCCTATTTGCTCCTGCCAACCTTTCCAGTGTGCATGGCTTCTTCTCCTTCTCGCCTTGGTGGAAGCAACCACTTACTGACACCAATGCCTCATCATTAGCAACAGTTTTTTTTTTTTCTGAGTTACTTTTCATTTTTCTATGTTCTTTCCATCTACCTATGATAGATAAATCAAAAAATTTACCATTAATATTGGAAGATTCTGGGCTAAAACATTTTGTTTTTTTTTTCTTTTCACTCCTTTGAAGCACAGGCAGTTCAAGCTCTTACATCAGATGCAAAACTTGGGAGCGCTGCACATTAAACCAGTTTCAGCTATTAACTCTCCTATGCTAATTAGGTTGTTAGAGGTTAGCCTCACTATCAATCAACCTCTAAGGGGTGAGGCCAAAGATAGATAAGTTTGGGTGCCAAGGGGGAAGGAAGGGGCCAGTGCATGGGATCTTCTCGAGAAGAGTATAATCTATCTCCTCATGCCACTGTCCTTATGCAAGTTCTTTTTCAATAGCTTCCCAAGTGTATATCCCCCATATTCATCATCTGCTCTGCAGCCAGAGTGGTGGTGTTAAACTCACATATCCTGCTCAAACCTTTGGTGGCTCCCCCTTGTTTATGGGATAAAATTTTTGCTCCTTGGCATAGTTAAGATCCTTCAGGACTTGGCCCTAGCACCTCTTATCTATCTTTCACTATCACTCACCATCTTCTCACTTTGCTTTCTAGTCCTGCAGAATGGTTTCTGCTTTCTCCACGAGCCCTCTGTGGTTTGGTGCCTCCCTGTTTTTGTTCACAGTGTTTCCTATACCAGGAGCATTTTTATTCTAATTCTTTGGCCAACTACCCATAGCCAGTGCCTACCACATAACCTGAAACATAGTAGCTGCTAGAATCATATTGGTTGAATGATTGAATGACTGAATGATTTCTATGTACCTCTTAAGACTTTGCTCAGGGGTTCCTTCACTGGCTACATCCACATACCTTCTCCACCAATCCAGGCTGAGCAGGAACCTCTCTTTTCTCCCAAAGCATCCCATACTTTCCACCCCCCATAATACTTACCATAGAGGAAAGCTGTGAACTTCTTTAAAGGCAAGGGTCATGTTTTATTCTGTTCTGTGTCCTCAACACCTGATAAAAGGGACTTTCCGAGAAGGGATGCTCAATAAGTGTTTTTGAACCCAAATCTTTTTTTGGAGAATAAGGATAAGAAAATCCCTTGTCAAGTGAAACCTAATTTCTGCTCTTCTAACACCAAACCAGACTCCTGAAGCCAGAACTCTTAAGTCCTTTTAATAGTGGTCACTATTGTGGATATTAAATTGAGATAGTGCTTTATGATATAAAGCTGCTTTATGAATTCTAAAGTATTAAACTGATGAGTTGCATTATTATCTATTTTGTACATGTCAAATGAAAGAAACGACTCAGAGCACTTCCAGTGAAAGCCAGAACCCTGCACTTTCCTACTTCAACCTTCCTCTGTTCCCTTTGGTTCCTAAAACTCCTAGTATTCTCCTGCAGTGGTTCAGTACAGAGAAGGAAGCAGACTGGTGAGGGACTGTCAGAGTGGGGATTATTTGCAAAGAAGGATAGCATTAGTTATGATCAACTTTCTTAGATTCAGAATCACCCATCTGCAGAGATGGCCCTGCAGACTCAGATTTCAAACACTAAACAGATTCACTAGGTACACCTAGCATGGTCGCTTCCTTTTAATATGCTTCTGAATGTTTGAGAGGTATAGGATGTTCTCCTCTTTGTCTCTGTAGAAGTCAGGTAATTTCTTTTGGGGGCCCAGCTCTACCACTGTGATCTAGCCTGCACTGATGTCAGTTATCTCCTTTGCTACTAAGACTAGAGTACCTCTCACTCCTAAGAAATTCATTCTGGGCTGTGTGTTCTGCCATTTCCTGAAAACTAGGTATATCCTGCTCTACCTTTAAGCTGGCCTGGTCCAAGCAGGTTCTGATCCCTCTGGTACTGATTGTATGCCCTATTCTGGTTCCGAATTTCCCTCTAGTCCTTCATAGAGCTTCCCCTTCCTGTCCCTGCTCTACTAAGATTAGAAATTCTGAGAATGTATTCTACAGCCCTAGTCTATGAGAGGGTGGGAGAAGAGTCTTGGACCCCCCCACTCCTTCTATATGAGCAATCTAGAATTTTCCAAATTATCTTATCTGGCTAATACAAATCTTATATTTGTAAATTGTACTTCAGAAACCACCCTTCCTGTCTTCTAATTCACTTATTTTTTTAATATAACACATTTATTGAGATAAAATTCACATACCACACAATTTAGCCATTTAAAGTGTAAAATTCAGTGGTCTTTAGTGTATTCACAGAATTGTACAACCATTACCACAATCAGTTTTAGAACATTTTAGAACAATCAATCCCTCCCCACCCTCCAAATCAGCCCCTGGCAACCACTAAATCTACTTTCTGTCTCTGAGCCTGTTCTGAACATTTCATACAAATGGAATCATATATGTGGATTTGGGGCCTTCTTTCAATTTAGTGTAATGTTTTCAAAACTCATCCATGTTGTAGCATGTATCAGAACTTCATTCCTTTTTACGGTGATAATATTCCATTGTATGGATATGTCACATTTTGTGTATTTACTCATCTACTTATGGACGTTTGGGTTGTTTCCACTTTTTGGCTATTTTGAATAAAACTTCTATGAATGTTCATGTACACATTTTTGTGTGCACATAAGTTTTTATTTCTGTTAGGCGTGTACCTCGGAGTGGAATTGCTAATTCACTTTTAATATTAAGACTCCAGATGTTTATAGAAACACAAATACCCACTATGTTCCATTATGATGGTGGGAGGAGGAACACATTGCACCCCCACCCTCTAAATCAGTAAACAAACCTAATTATTAAAGGAAAGTTGCAAGGCAAAGAGGAAGTTGCTTTTTTCCTGCCTTCAAAATAATCAAAGCATGGAATTATTATGCTTATAAACCTCATGTAATGAGGTAATTGTGGATTTTTTTCTTATCAAAAGTCAATGATAAATTATAACATGTTCTGTCTTCTCAAGACTCTCTAAAAATTACAATTCTGATGAAAAATGTAATGTTTTAACTTTCAGCTTACACGTGAACAGCAACAGTGGTTTGAGAGTATACAAAGTAAGTTATTTGAAAATATACTATTTGGATTTTATAAATAGTATGCTATGGGTGTGTCACCCAATAGATTTCATAAAACCTATTTTCTTCTTAAATTTACTTAACATTTTATTGGAATCTAGGAAACCTGTTTTGGTGCAAAGGATTCCACAATCCTGTGAGGGTGGGGAAGACAGTGATTTATAATTTCCCCTTAAAGAGATTTCTGAGTTGCTATTTCATACCCACTAATGGGTTTGAGTTTCTTCCTGAATCTAAGACATCCTTTAAAGAAAGTTTCCTTGATTAGCAAGGAAATCCTCATAGGTCATTGGATGTACATGCTCTTTGGCTCTGTCTGTGAAGCAGAAAAGAAAACCAAAACACTGAATTCATGAGGAATGAAAAGATGAAGCCAACTTCTCAGAGACAGAGAATTTATAGACAGCAAACCACACTGTTCTTTTAGTCTGAAACCCTTTTCTTTGATATTTTTTGTGATAGCATCTATGGAATCATTTTAAAAAATAAAATAAAATACCAAACGTTTATTTAAGGTATATCTATATGCATGATCCCCATAGAGTGAAATTTCACTTGAGGGACCTGAGGACCAGGGAAAAGGAACGTATGGAAAGCCTTAAGTTAAACTGCAAAATCTGTAAAAAGTAGCAGTAAAAGGGGAGAAAGAGCAGTGGACTTAGCATCTGATTCAAGTCCAACCTCTGCCACTTACTAGGTGTATAACCTTGAGCATATTCCTAAACTATTCTGTGCTATAGTTTCCTCATCTGTAAGATGGGGGTAAATAATAATGATACTTACCTTATAAGGTTGTGGAGATCAAATGGGGACATGTATTTGAAAGCACTATGCAAACAGTAAATCACAAAACAAATATGCATTTAAGTAATTATTTAAAACTGAAATTGAAATTTTAATTAATAATGATAATAACACATTGTTCTTTGTAGAAAGGAGATTCTACGGTATCTGGATGAGGTGAAGGGGAAGCCTAGATTTACATGAATTTAAATTTTTATCAGTTAACACATGTTCCTTTCAAAATCTAGGCTTTTGTACTATTTCCCTTTACTTTACAGTAAAATATACAAAATGAAGACGCTGAAGTACCAGTAGGCTCAAGATCAATATAGAATCACCAGCCAAGCAGGGAAATCACTTAAAACACAATTAAATCAAATGCTATTTAATTAACAAAGCACTAAAACATCCAAATACTATGATCAAAAGACACACTGTGCCCTCAGGACTTGATTTTAGTTATTCTCCTTGGTAACTGGGTCAGCGTTCAACATTTAACTCTCTTCTGCCAGTGTGGCAGTGATAGCAAGGAGGGGCAGCCTCTACCTTCAGGGTCCTGAATAACAAGCCCGGTCTCAGCTGGATTTGTTTTCACCAGGCCCATTGAGGGTTAAAAATCCATCTATTCAAATATTTCACTGGAGCTGGAAACTGCTTGTTTAAAGGGCTCCCAGGTGTCTTTCTTTCTCTACGCAATGCATTCTTTTTGACGTTTCTTTACTTCCTGATCTTGTTAAACATCTTCTTTCCTTTGAGTAAATGAACAGCTGCCTCAGTAGAAAGGATATACACTGTCTGTCTCAGACTGGACTGGGCTGACAGTTCTCAGGCTGCCTCAGCCTTTA